>NW_027635976.1:0-110696 GCF_903797595.1 Erithacus rubecula | reverse complement strand
GGACATTGGGGACACTGGGGACACTGGGACACGGGAACATTGGGGATGATTGGGGACATTGGGGACACTGGGGATATTGGGGACACTGGGGGACATTGGGGCCACTGGGGACACTGGGGACCATGGGGACACTGGGGATATTGTGGACACTGGGGACATTGGGGACACTGGGGACACCTTGGGGACATTGGGGACACTGGGGACATTGGGGATATTGGGGACATTCAGGACATTCGGGACATTGGGGACATTGGGGACACTGGGGGGTTTGGGGTCACTGGGAGGTTTGGGGACTCTGTCCCTCACTGTCCCCTCACTGTCCCCTGACTGTCCCCTGTGTGTCCCCAGGGCCGGCAGGGCTCCCTGTCCCAGCTCCAGCTGGTGTCCCCGTGTGTCCCCTGGTGTCCCCTCACTGTCCCCTCTGTCCCCAGGGCCGGCAGGGGACCCTCCCCCAGCTCCAGCTGGTGTCCCTGTGTGTCCCTGTGTCCCCTCACTGTCCCCTGTGTCCCCAGGGCCGGCAGGGGACCCTGTCCCCGCTCCAGCTGGTGTCCCTGTGTGTCCCTCACTGTCCCCTGTGTGTCCCCAGGGCCGGCAGGGCTCCCTGTCCCCGCTCCAGCTGGTGTCCCTGTGTCCCTGTGTCCCCTCACTGTCCCCTGTGTCCCCAGGGCCGGCAGGGCTCCCTGTCCCCGCTCCAGCTGGTGTCCCTGTGTCCCTGTGTCCCTCACTGTCCCCTGTGTGTCCCCAGGGCCGGCAGGGCTCCCTGTCCCCGCTCCAGCTGGTGTCCCTGTGTCACTCACTGTCCCCTCACTGTCCCCTCTGTCCCCAGGGCCGGCAGGGGACCCTGTCCCCACTCCAGCTGGTGTCCCTGTGTGTCCCTGTGTGTCCCTGTGTGTCCCTGTGTGTCCCTGTGTCACTCACTGTCCCCTGTGTGTCCCTGTGTCCCTGTGTGTCCCTGTGTGTCCCTGTGTCACTCACTGTCCCCTGTGTGTCCCTGTGTCCCTGTGTGTCCCTGTGTCCCTCACTGTCCCCTGTGTGTCCCCAGGGCCGGCAGGGGACCCTGTCCCCGCTCCAGCTGGTGTCCCTGTGTGTCCCTGTGTCCCCTCACTGTCCCCTGTGTCCCCAGGGCCGGCAGGGCTCCCTGTCCCCGCTCCAGCTGGTGTCCCTGTGTCACTCACTGTCCCCTGTGTGTCCCCTGTGTCCCCAGGGCCGGCAGGGGACCCTGTCCCCGCTCCAGCTGGTGTCGATGCTGCGCGGGATCGCGGCCGGGATGCGCTACCTGGCCGAGGCCGGGTTCGTGCACCGCGACCTGGCCGCGCGCAACATCCTGGTGGACGCGCACCTGGTCTGCAAGGTGTCGGATTTCGGGCTGTCCCGGGCCCTGGACACACCTGGGGACAGCGACCCCACCTACACCAGCTCGCTGGTGAGACACACCTGGGGACAGGTGGGACAGGTGCGGGGGTGGGTCTCACCTGTGCAGGTGAATTGGGGTCTCACCTGGTCTGCAAGGTGTCGGATTTCGGGCTGTCCCGAGCCCTGGACACACCTGGGGACAGGTGGGACAGGTGTGGGTGGGACTCACCTGTGCAGGTGACCTCAGGCAGGTGTGGATGGTTTTTTGGGTGGATTTAGGTGGTTTCAGGTGTTTTTCGGGTCTCCCAGGTGTCTCACCTGGCCCAGGTGACTTCGGGCAGGTGTGGTTCCATTTTTGGGTGGATTTGGGCAGTTTTGGGTTTTACTGGGCAGTTTTGGAGTTCCCCGGGTGGGTTTTGGGGTTTCCCACGTGTGTTTTGGGGTTTTCTGGGCGGGTTTGGGGGTTCCCATGGGTTTTTGGGGTTTCCCGTGTGTTTTGGGGGTTTGCTGTGGATTCCTGTGTTTTCCTGGGTGGTTTTGGGGTTTCCCGTGTGGATTTGGGGTTCCCGTGGGTTTTTTGGTTTTCCTGTGGGTTTTTTGGAATCTCCCATGTGTATTTGGGGTTTCTCATGCATGTTTTAGGGTTTCCCGTGTGTTTTTGGGGTCTCCATGTGTTTTTGGGGTTTCCCGTGTGTCCCTGTGTTCTCCCGTGTGTTTTGGGGTTTCCTGTGGGTTTTCTGGGGTCCCCCGTGTGTTTTTGGGGTTTCCCTGTGGTTTTTCGGGGTGTCCCTCCCTTTTGGGGCCCCCCTGACCCCCCGGCCCGGCCTCCCAGGGCGGGAAGATCCCGATCCGCTGGACGGCGCCCGAGGCCATCGCCCTGCGCACCTTCACCTCTGCCAGCGACGCCTGGAGCTACGGGATCGTCATGTGGGAGGTGCTGAGCTTCGGGGAGAGACCCTACTGGGACATGTCCAACCAGGACGTGAGTCACCCAAAAACCGCCCCAAAACCGCCCCAAAAACCGCCCCAAAATCACCCCAAAAACCGCCCCAAAAAACCGCCCCAAAACCGCCCCAAAATCACCCCAAATACAGCACCCCAAAAACCCCAAATACAGCTTCAGGGAGAGACCCTACTGGGACATGTCCAACCAGGACGTGAGTCACCCAAAAACCGCCCCAAAACCGCTCCAAAATCACCTCAAAACCACCCCAAAAACCGCCCCAAAACCACCCCAAAACCCCAAAATTCAGTGCCCCCACACACACCTGTCCCTCACCTGTCCCAGGTGATCAACGCCATCGAGCAGGATCATTATGAGTGTTTTCCCCTCACCTGTCCCTCACCTGTCCAGGTGTTCAATGCCATCGAGCAGGATCATTATGAGTGTCCTGTCCCTCACCTGTCCCTCACCTGTCCCAGGTGATCAACGCCATCCAGCAGGATCATTATCAATGTTTCCCCTCTCACCTGTCCCTCACCTGTCCCAGGTGATCAACGCCATCGAGCAGGATTACCGGCTGCCGCCGCCGCCGCGCTGCCCGCCAGCGCTGCACCGCCTGATGCTGGACTGCTGGCAGCGCGAGCGCAGCGCCCGCCCCACCTTCCCGCACCTGGTGCGCGCCCTCGACCGCCTCATGCGCCGCCCCGAGAGCCTCCGCGTGCCCCCCGCCGAGCACAGGTGAGGGGTGCACCTGGGGGATGGGCACACCTGGGGGATGGGCACAGCTGGGGGATCAGCACACCTGGGGGATGGGCACAGCTGGGGGATTCAGCACACCTGGGGGATGGGCACAGCTGGGGGATGGGCACAGCTGGGGGATGGGCACAGCTGGGGGATGCACACACCTGGGGGATCAGCACACCTGGGGGATCAGCACACCTGGGGGATGCACACACCTGGGGGATGGACACACCTGGGGGATGGACACACCTGGGGGGATCAGCACACCTGGGGGATCAGCACACCTGGGGGATCAGCACACCTGGGGGATCAGCACACCTGGATTGATGGGGAGGGGTCCCAGCACACCTGAGTTTGCTGAGGGGGGTCCCCAAGACTTGTCTGTGACCCCTCCCCCTCTGTCCCCTTAGCTCCTCCCCCACCTGCCTGGACCAGCATGGCCCCGCCCCCAGCCCCGACCCCATCGCCGGCCCTGCCCCCACCCCTGGCCCTGCCCCCGGGCCCTCGGTGGGGGAGTGGCTGCGGGGGCTGGGCCTGGGGGGCTACGAGGAGCCGTTCCGGAGCGCCGGCGTCACCGGGCTGGAGCTGCTGCCACGGCTGCGGAGCGAGTACGGGGGGGCAGGGGGGGCGGGGGGGCGGGGGGGCGGAGGGGCTGGGGGGACCCCATATGGCTGCCGGGACAATATGGCCACCATTCCAATATGGCCGCCATTCCAATATGGCTGCCATTCCAATATAGTCACCATTCCAATATGGCCACCATTCCAATATGGCCACCATTCCAACATGGCTGCCAGTACAGTATGGCTACCATTGCAATATGGCTGCCAGCACAATATAGCCACCATTCCAATATGGCCACCATTCCAGTATGGCTGCCAGCACAATATAGTCACCATTCCAATATGGCTGCCATTCCAATATGGCCACCATTCCAATATGGCCACCATTCCAATATGGCCGCCATTGCAATATGGCCGCCATTCCAATATGGCTGCCATTCCAATATGGCCACCATTCCAATACGGCCACCATTCCAACATGGCCGCCGTTCCAAGATGACGCCCCTGTCCCCCCCCAGGGACCTGCTGCGCATGGGGGTGACGCTGGCCGGGCACCAGCAGCGGATCCTGCAGGGGGCGCAGAGCCTGCGGGGGGACCCCAAAGGGGACCCCCAGTGACGGCCCCACCCTGGCAAGATGGCCACCAGGGACCAGCGATAACGGGGGCAAGATGGCTGCCAGGACAAGATGGCTGCAGCTCCAGTATGGCCACCATGCAAAGATGGCTGCCAGCACAATATGGCCTCCAGGACAATATGGCTGCCAGGATCCACTTCAATATGGCTGCAGGGACAATATGGCCGCCAGTCCAGTATGGCCGCCATTCCAATATGGCCGCCAGGACAAGATGGCCATCATTTCAAGATGGCTGCCAGTGCAATATGGCCGCCATTCCAATATGGCTCCACCCCATTATGGGTGGGGCTGGTCTCAGGGGCGTGGCCTGCAGGCAGCCACGTGGTCGCTGGTGGGCGTGGTCACACGGTCACGTGCTTGCGATGTTTTTATTGTCCCCAATTCCCGATCGCGGCCAATAAACGCGGCTCATGCAAATGAGGGGGCGGGGCCAAGCCCCGAGGTGTCCCCAAGGCCAGCGCTGATGTCCCCACAGTCCCCAAATGTCCCCAGTGTCACCCAGGGCCACCCCCACCCCCACTGTCCCCAGTGTCCCCCCTGCCACCCCCCGTGTCCCCAGTGTCCCCAGTGTCCCCAATGCCCCCCCTGCCACCCCCAGTGTCCCCAGTGTCCCCCCTGCCACCCCCCGTGTCCCCAGTGTCCCCAATGCCCCCCCTGCTGTCCCCAGTGTCCCCTCCCCTGTCCCAGGTGTCCCCGTAACCCCACGTGTCCCTGTCCCCGCTGTCCCCAATGTCCCCAAGGCCACCCCCGCACTCCTCCCTGTTGTCCCCAGTGCCCCCAAAGCCCCCCCTGTCCCCAAAGCCCCCCCTGTCCCCGATGTCCCCACACTCCCCCATGTCCCCAAGGCCACCCCTGTCCCCAAGGTCCCCCCTGTCCCAGCTGTCCCCTGCCAGCGCCCCGGCCGTGCCACGCAGGGTCCAGGCCAGCAGGGCCAGCCGCAGCTGGACACTGTCCCCCCGTGTCCCCACCGTGTCCCTGAGTGTCCCCTGGGTGTCCCTGAGTGTCCCCAGGGTGTCCCCCCGTGTCCCCAGCTCGGCCACCAGCGCTGGCAGCGTGTGGCCGCCCCGGCCCAGCAGGATGTGGCGAAAGGGGGTGACCAGAGGGGACACGAACGGGGACAGCAGCGACGCCTCGGCCTGGGGGGGACAGGACACGGTCAGGGGACAGGAGGGGACACGGGGGGGGGACAGGAGGGGACACGGGGGACAGGACACGGTCAGGAGACAGGAGGGGACACGGGGGACAGGAGGGGACATGGGGGACAGGACACGGGAGGGGACAGGAGGGGACACGGGGGGGGACAGGAGGGGACACGGGGGACAGGACACGGTCAGGGGACAGGAGGGGACACGGGGGACAGGGGACATTCAGATGACACTGGTGACAGACACAGATGACATTCAGGTGACACACAGGTGTGACACTCAAGTGACACTCAGGTGACACAGATCACACTCAGGTGTGACTCTCAGGTGGCACAGGTGGCACAGGTCACAGGTGACACAGGTGTGACAGGTGACATAGGTGGCACAGGTGACACACAGATCACACTCAGGTGACACAGGTGACACAGGTGACAGGTGGCACAGGTGGCACAGGTGACACACAGATCACACTCAGGTGACACAGGTGACACAGGTGACAGGTGGCACAGGTGACAGGTGACACAGGTGGCACAGGTGGCCCAGGTGACACACAGATCACACTCAGGTGACAGGTGACAGGTGGCCCAGGTGACTCACGGCCATCAGCCGCGCGTTGAAGCCGCGGTTCAGCCGCTCGTTGCCGCTGTCGGATCCCGACATGTCGCGACGCAGCGCGGCCGCCGCGCGCACCACGCCCCCTCTGGCGGAGGAGAGGCACTGCAGCGACAGCCCCCGCGCCTGGGGGGCAAACGGGTTATACTGGTTATACTGGTTATACTGGGAGTACTGGTAATACCAGTCATACAGGTTAAACTGGGTTATACTGGTTATACTGGTTATACTGGGAGTACTGGTAATACCAGTCATACAGGTTAAACTGGGTTATATTGGGTTATACTGGTTATACTGGGAGGGCCCATTCTGGTCGGTACTGCCCCATACTGGTCTGTACTACCCCATACTGCCCCACACTGGTCTATACTGGTCTGTACCAGTCTATACTGGTCTATACTGGTCTGTACTGTCCCGTACCAGTCTATACTGGTCTATACTGGTCTGTACTGTCCCGTACCGGTCTATACTGGTCTATACTGGTCTATACTGTCCCGTACCTGTCTATACTGGTCTATATTGGTCTATACTGTCCCGTACTGGTCTATACTGGTCTGTACTGGTCTGTACTGCCCCACACTGGTCTGTACTGGTCTATACTGGTCTATACTGCCCCACACTGGTCTGTACTGGACTATACTGGTCTGTACTGGTGCGTACCTGCAGCGGCGCCAGCTGCCGCACCAGCGCGTCCCCCAGCGCCGCGGGCTCCAGCGGCAGCCGCGGGTCGTGGCCCAGGCGCAGCAGCAGCTGCGCGGCCACCGCGGCCACCGCGCGGGCCAGCGCCGGCAGCCGCCCCCGCAGCCGCCACCCCAGGAACCGCAGAGTGTCCCCCGCTGTCCCCAGAACCGCGCGCGGGCCGCCGGGGGACACCTGCGACACGGGACACGGAGGGGACATTGGGGACAGGGGACAGTGGGGGATTGGGGACATTGGGGACAATGGGGATACTGGGGACAATGGGGACAATGGGGTCACTGGGGGGATTGGGGACACCTAGGGACACGGGACAGGGGACATTGGGGCAGATTGGGGACATTGGGGACATTGGGGACAGAAGGGGAATTCGGGACACTGGGGACACTGGGGACACTGGACAGGGGACATTGGGGACATTGGGGGATTGGGGACATTAGGGACACCTGGGGACACGGGACATGGGGACATTGGGGGGGACTGGGGACACTGGGGGACATTGGGGGGGATTGGGGACACTGGGGGACATTGGGGGACACTGGGGGGATTGGGGACATTGGGGAACATTGTGGGATTGGGGACAGGGAACAGTGGGGACACTGGGGGGACATGGGGACATTGGGGGGATTGGGGACATTTTTGGGGTCGCTTTTAGGAACATTTTCAGGGACAGATTTGGGGACATTTGGGGACTTGGAGGACATTTGTGTGCAATTTATGTGACACATTTGGGGACATTTTTTGGGATATTATTTGGGGACATTTTTGGGGACAGTTTCGGGGTGGCACCTCCTCGAAGCCGAGCTCCAGCGCCGGGACCCCCGCGGCCGCCGTGAAGGGAAACGCGCCCGAGTCGGGGGAGAGGGGGCGGATCCTGGGCAGGTGGGGCAGGTGAGGGACAGGTGAGGGACAGGTGAGGGACAGGTGTGCTGCAGGTATTCCCACAGGTGTATCCCAGCTGTGCCCAAGTGTATTCAGGTGTGCCCAGGTGTATCCCAGGTGTATCCAGGTGTATTCCAGGTGTATCCAGGTGTGCTCAGGTGTGTCCCCAGGTGTATCCAGGTATGCTCAGGTGTATCCAGGTGTATCCCAGGTATCCCCAGGTGTATCCAGGTGTCTCCCAGCTTTGCCCAGGTGTATCCCAGGTGTATCCCAGGTGTATCCGGGTGCTCCCAGGTGTCTCCCAGCTGTGCCCAGGTGTATCCCAGGTGTATCCAGGTGTGCCCAGGTGTATCCGGGTGCCCCCAGGTGTATCCCAGGTGTGTCCAGGTGTATCCAGGTGTGCCCAGGTGTGCCCAGGTGTGTTTCCCAGGTGTTCCAGGTGTTCCCACTCACACGTCGCTCTCCCAGCCCCGCCCCGGCCGCGTCAGCTGCTCCAGGAGGCTTTTCCCGCCCTCGTTCGGACTCTCCACCTGTTGTGGGGTTTTTTTTGGGGAGGGGTCAGGCGGGGGTCGATGGGGGGGGAGGGTCCGCCCCTCCCCACCCTCCCGCCCCTCCCCCACCTGCTCCAGCGCGCTCTCCACCAGGTTCACCAGGGTGGGGCTGGTCCGGACCACGAACCGGTCGCCACCTGGGTGGGGGGAGGGGTCAGGGGGGTGGGGATGGGGGAGGGGCGGGCACACCCCTCCCCCCATCCCAGAACCGCCCCGGGGTGGGGGAGGGGCGCACCCAGCACGGCGCGGTCCAGGCTGATGTAGGCGGCCACCTTGGTGTGCAGCAGCTCGGGGTAGCCCTGCGACCCCCGCGGGGGGAGGGGAGGGGTCACCGGGGTCACGGTGGCGCGGGGGGGCGGGGGGGGGGGGGGGGGAGGGGCGGGGCCGTCACCTCCAGCCACTCGGTGGCCCCCAGGTGCCCGAACTCGCCCCCGTCCCAGCTGACGAAGAGGAGGGTGCGGCGGAGCTGGAACCCTGGGGGGAGGGGCGGGGGGGGGAGGGGTCCTGGGAAACTTCCCCTCCCCCCAGGACCCCTCCCCAATTGACTCCCTCTGAAATTTCTCCTGATTTTTGGAACCCGCCCCAAACCCCCAAATTCCCCAGTTTAAACCCCTCCCCAATTTAAGGGTAACCCCGGAATTTTGGAGACCCTCCCCCATTTATTCAGTCTGGAATTGTCATTTTTGGGACCCCCCCCAACCCCAAATTGCCCCAATTCCAGCCCCCCCCCCAACTTTGGACTCCTTCCCCATCGATTCCCTCTGAAATCCTGAATTTGGGATCCCCCAAACACCCAAATTCCCCAGTTTTAGCTCCTCCCCCATTTAGGCCCCACCCCCTTTGCCACGCCCCTCACCCTCGCGGCCAATGGCGGCGAAGAACTGCGCCAGCTCCAGCAGGAGGGCGGAGCCCCCTTAGCCCCGCCCCCTTTGCCACGCCCCTCACCCTCGCGGCCAATGGCGGCGAAGAACCGCGCCAGCTCCAGCAGGAGGGCGGTGCCCACGCCCGAAGCCGCCGCCCCCGGGCCCAGCGAATCACGACGAGCGCCCACAATGACGTAACGGTCTGGGCGGGGCCGGTCAGGGAGGCCACGCCCCACTCCGGCCACGCCCCTTTAGAGCCCCTCCTATTGGCCACACTCCCAAAAAAGCCACACCCAAATGACCACACCCAAAAAAAGAGACCACACAACTGACCACACCCAAAACTGCCACACCCAATGACCACACCCAAAATGACCACACCCAAACTGCCACCCCAATGACCACACCCAAAACGCCCTCATCCCACTGACCAAACCCGCTGACCACACCCCAAAATGACCACAGCTTGCTCGACCACTCCCACTGACCACACCTGAAAAATGACCACACAAAAAGAGCCAACCCCCAATGACCACACCCAAATGACCACACCCAAATGACCACACCAAAACAGATCACTTCAAACTGACCACACCTGCTGCCACACCCAAATGACCACACCCAAAAATGAGCACTCCTCAAATGACCACACCCAAAACAGCCAAACCCTAAAATGACCACACCCAATGACCACACCCAAATGACCACACCCAAGCCAGATAAACTACAAACTGACCGCAACCCACTGCCACACCCCTTTAGCCCCGCCCCGTTTGGCCCCGCCCCCTTGGCCCCGCCCCTCACCGGGCTCCAGCCGCCCCCTGAGCGCCCCAAAAACGCTGGTGAGGGTCCCGGGGCGCGTCCCCTCCCCCGCCCGCAGCAGCTGCAGGCGCCGCCCCCCCGGGGGGGGCGAGGAAGAGCAGAGACCCCCCGGCAGCCAGCGCGGGGGGGCGGGGGGGCCCCCCAAAAACCTGCAACGGGGAGGGGCTTAGGGACCCAAAATCCTGGAATTCTGGGGTGATTTTTAGGGTGGTTTTAGGATGGTTTTAGGGGTGACTTTTGGGGTGATTTTAGGCAAATTTCGGGGTGGTTTGGGGAAGGTTTCAGGGTCATTTTTTCTGGATGATTTCAAGGTGATTTTTGGGGTGATTTTCGGGGTGATTTTGGGCAGGTTTTATGGTAATTTTTGGGATGATTTCAGGGTGATTTTTTTGGGTGATTTTCAGGGTGATTTTGGGCAGGTTTTATGGTGATTTTTGGGGTGATTTTTAGGGTGATTTTGGCCAGGTTTTATGGTGATTTTTGGGTAATTTTAGGGTGTTTTTTGGGGTGATTTTAGCATGTTTTCAGGGTGATTTTTGGGGTGATTTCAGGGTGATTTTAGGATGATTTCAGGGTGATTTTTAGGGTGATTTTTGGGATGATTTTGGGATGATTTTAGGATGATTTCGGGCAGGTTTTTGGGTGATTTTGGGGCCCCTCACCGCATCAGCCTCGCGGCCGTGTTGGCGCTGATGGGGTGGGCGGGGATCGGGGGCACCCCCGGGGGGGGCCCGGGGGGGGGCGCGGCCGCTGAAGGAGGGGAACCCCCGGCTGAAGGGGTCCCCCAGACCATCCTGCACCTGCGGGGCAAATCAGAACCAAAAAACACCCCAAAAATAACCAAAAATATCCCAAAATACCCCCAAACCATCCTGCACCTGCGGGACACGCCAGACTCCAAAAACCCCCCAAAATATTCCCCAAATCCCCCCAAAATAAACCCCAGACCCCCGACCTCCCCAAAAACCCCCTTAAATTCCCCAAATCCCCTCAGACCCCCCCAAATCCCGCCAAACCCCGCTCCCACTCACGTGCACCGTCACCGCCGTGTCCCCGCCCAGGGCGGGGTCGCCCCCCGGCCCGGCCGTGTCCCGGGGGTCGGGGTACAGCAGGACCCCCACGGCCCCCGCCCCCGCCGCCGCCTGGACCTGCGCCCCAAAATCGGGCTGGGGTCCCTGATCCCAAATCGGGCTGGGGTCACAAATCCCCTCCCCACGCGCCCCAAATCGGGCTGGGGTCCCTTAACTCGGCCCCAAATCGGGCTGGGGTCCCTCACCCCAAATCGGGCTGGAGTCCCTCACCCCAAATCGGGCTGGGGTCCCCCCTCCTCCTCCCACCTGTGCCCCAAGTCCGGGTTGGGGTCCCCCCATCCTTAAATTTGGGGTTGGGTCCCTCTATCCCCTCCCTTCACCCCCAAATTCGGGTTGGGGTCTTCCTCCCTTCCACTCCCCCTAAATTTTGGGTCGGGGTCCTCCCTCCCCTCCCCTGAGCCCCCAAATTCGGGTTGGGGTCCCTCCCATCCCAAAATTCGGGGTTTGGGGTCCTCTTCCCCCTCCCTTCAAGTCCAAATTTGGGGTTGGGGACCCCCCTCACTCCATCCCCAAATTTGGGGTCTCACCTGCTGGGCGGGGCTGCCCCGCCCCAGCCGCAGCAGCATCACGTGACCGCGGGCCGAGACCCCCCGCGCCCGCAGCTCGGACAGGTCCTGGGGGCGGCCGAAGTGGCCGTAGACCAACCCCCCCTGCGGCCGGAGGCAGCGGTCAGTGCTGGGCAGGGGGTACTGGTCAGTGATGGTCAGTGATGGTCAGTGATGGTCAGTGATGGTCAGTGATGGTCAGTACTGGTCAGTGATGGTCAGTGATGGTCAGTGATGGTCAGTACTGGTCAGTGGTCAGTCAGTGGTCAGCGGTCACTGGTCAGTGATGGGCAGTGATGGGCAGTGATGGTCAGTCAGTGGTCAGTGGTCACTCACCATGGTGTTGTCGGACACGCTCCAGGCACAGAAAGGAATGGTCAGTGATGGTCAGTGATGGTCAGTGATGGTCAGTGGTGGTCAGTGGGGGTCAGTACTGGTCAGTGGTCAGTGGTCAGTGGTCAGTGGTCACTCACCGTGGCGTTGCCGGACACGCTCCAGGCACAGAAAGCTTCGGGGTCCAGCGGGAGCTGCTCGAGCTCCTCCCCCTCCGGCCCCACCCAGCGCAGAGTGACCTCACCCCTGGGTCAAAGGTCAGAGGTCAGAGCTCACCCCAAATATGCTCCAACCCCTCCAATGACCCCTGGCCCCTCCCCCCTTGGCCCCGCCCCTTACCTCACCGGGAGGGGGAGGGGCTGGGGGCGGCTCCAGGCCCGGCTTAGCCCCGCCCCTGCCAGGGCGCTCAGCACCGATTGGGCCAGAGCCCGGCCACGCCCTGACCCCGCCCCGTGCGGGGCCGCACTGACCTCCCTGCGGACACGGGGACTGGTCAGTAGTGGTCAGTGATGGTCAGTGATGGTCAGGGATGGTCAGTGATGGTCAGTGATGGTCAGTGATGGTCAGGGATGGTCAGTGATGGTCAGTGATGGTCAGTGGTGGTCAGTGATGGTCAGGGATGGTCAGTGCTGGTCAGTGATGGTCAGTGCTGGTCAGTGATGGTCAGTGATGGTCAGTGACAGTCAGTACTGGTCAGTACTGGTCAGTACTGGTCAGTACTGGTCAGCGGTCAGTGGTCACTCACCTGACCCACGCCTCCACCCTCTCATCCGACAGGTGGCGCCGCAGCAGCTCCCGCAGGCGGGGCCGGGGGGGCGGAGCCTCCGCGTTGGCCCCGCCCCAAACCCCATCAGGGGCGGAGCCTGCAGACACTGGCCCCGCCCCCAGCGCCCCGCCCCCCCGCGGGGAGTGACCAATCCCGGCCAGCAGCAGCCCTGGGGGCGGGCCAGAGGGGGCGGGGTTAAAGGGGCGTGGTGGGTGGGATTCTGGGGGACACTGGGATGAACTGGGATGAACTGGGATGAACTGGGATGAACTGGGGGTCCCGTACCCAGTAAGAATCCAGCAGCCGCTCCCAGCGCCAGGGTCGCCAAGGGGTGGAGCCAGGGCCGGGTCCGGGGGCGGGGTCTGCGCTGGGGGCGGGTCCGGGGGCGGGGCAGCCGCACCATTGGCTCCGCCCCCTCCTCGCCCCCCTCCCCCCCCCGGGGGTCCCTGTGCCGGGAATAGGACACGGGACCCCCCCCGGGGGGCTGCGGGCCCGCTCAGGGGGGGCTGGATTTGGGGAGGGGGTCCCCAAAATCGGGGGGGTTTGGTGGGATCCCGCCCTCCCACTTTGGGAGGAGGGAGCTCCAGACCCCCACCCCAATTTTGGGGCAGGACTCCTCCTCCCACCCAATTTGGGGAAAGGGGGGAGGGGGGGTTCCAGACCCCCCCTCAAATTTTTGGGGAGGGGGAGGGGGGGGCTTTACCCGCACACCGAAGCAGCGTCTGAGCGTCTCCATGGCAACCGGGGGGGAATTTGGGGAGGGGGGTCCTGAAAGGGGTGGGGGAGGGTCCGGGGGAGTATCAGAGGATCCCAGAATCAATTTTGGGGCAGGAATTCCCCGATTTTGGGGCTGGAATTGCCGGATTTTGGGGCAGGAATTGCCGGATTTTGGGGCAGGAATTCCCGGATTTTGGAGCAGGAATTCCCGGGATTTAGGAGCAGGAATTCCCGGGATTTTGGTGCAGGAATTCCCGGGATTTTGGTGCAGGAATTCCCGGGATTTGGAGCAGGAATTCCCGGATTTTGGTGCAGGAATTCCCGGGATTTCGGAGCAGGAATTCCCGGGATTTTGGGGCAGGAATTCCCGGATTTTGGTGCAGGAATTCCGGATTTTGGAGCAAGAATTCCCGGGATTTTGGTGCAGGAATTCCCGGGATTTTGGAGCAGGAATTCCCGGATTTTGGGAGCAAGAATTCCCGGATTTTGGAGCAGGAATTCCCGGATTTTGGGGCCGGAATTCCCGGGGTTTAGGGCTCTCTGGGACGGTCTCTGGAGTCTTTGGCGTCTCTGGGGGTCCCCGGGGTGTTTTGGGGGTCTCCCTGGGGGTTTTTGGGGGTCTCCAGGTGCCGCAGTTTCTCCCCGTTCCCCCCCCCCCCTCCCAAAATCCAGACTTTGCCCCCGGCCGGACTTTGCCCCTCCCCCACCCCAAACCTGCGTCCCCAAAACCCCCCCGAGCCCCTCCTTGGTCACCCCCAAACCTCGCCACCCCCCCGAGCCCCCCAAAACATCCGGAACCCCCAAAATCCTCCAAAATCCCCCCAAATCCCCCCAAATTCAGGGCCCCGCTCACCCGCGGCCGCCGGACCCGCTCTGGCCCCGCCCCCCTCAGGTGAGAAAAGGGGGCGTGGTCGATAATGAGTGGGCGTGGCTGATAATGAGCGGGTGTGGTCAGATGGGCGGGGTTTGCTCGGGGGGCGTGGCCAGCAGAGGCCCCGCCCCGGCGCCGCCGAGTCCTGGTGGGCCATTGGCCACTGGCCGGGGGTTTGGGGGTTTTGGGGGGCTCCAGGGGATTTTTGGGGGGCTCCAGGGGATTTTTGGGGGTCCCGGGGATTTTTGGGGGGCTCCAGGGGATTTTTGGGGGTCCCTGGAATTTTAGGGGGGCTCCAGGGGATTTTTGGGGGTCCCGGGGGTTTTTGGGGGGCTCCAGGGGATTTTTGGGGGTCCCGGGGATTTTTTGGGTCCCGGTTTTGGGGTCCCGGCGCAGCAGCCTCGGGGGTCTCTATCATAAATACTCTCGTGTTTGCATTAAGTTACATGGGAGGGGGCGGGGTCTCCCCTGAGTGACAGCTGTCAGTCAATCACCCGCAGGCGCGCAGGCGGGAGGGGGATGATTGGCAGCTGTCAATCACCTGCCGGCACGTCCAACGTGCCGGGGGGAGGGGAGGGGGGAGAGTGACGGCTCCTGATGCTGGTGATTGACAGCTGTCGGCGCTGGTGATTGACAGCTGTCATTCCTGGTGACCGAGAGCAGTCGGCGATGATTGACAGCTGTCTCCTGCGATGATTGACAGCTGTCTCAGCTGCTGATTGACAACTGCCTCTGGCAGTGATTGACAGCTGTCTCTGGCAATGATTGACAGCTGTCTCTCACGATGATTGACAGCTACCTCTGGCAGTGATTGACAGCTGTCTCTGGCAATGATTGACAGCTGTCTCTCGCGATGATTGAAAGATGTCTCTGGCAGAGATTGACAGCTGCCTCTGGCAATGATTGACAGCTGTCTCTGGCAATGATTGACAGCTGTCTCTCGCGATGATTGACAGCTGACTCCATCAATGATTGGCAGCTGCCTCTGGCGGTGATTGACAGCTGCCGGAAGTGACGTCACCGCGGGCAGGTGTCCGCCAGGTAGAGCCGCACCTTCCCGCGCAGGAAGCGGCTCAGGACCCGAGGAGCCGCGGGAGGGTCCGGACCCGAACGGGGGCGGGGGGCGGGGCCTGCGGGAGGGGCGGGGTCAGACCGTGACCCCAAAAACTCCCAAAAACCAACCCAAAATCCCCCAAAAAAGCAACCCCCCAAAAACCCCCAAAAATCCAAACCCCAAAAATGCCCCAAAACCCCAAACCCAGACCCGAGCAGGGCAGGGACCACCAGGTCTACCCGCGGCAGCCCCGCCAGGCTCCGAACCCCAAATCCCGGTTCAGTCCCGGTTCAGTCCCGGTTCTAGCCCGGTTTACCCGCGGCAGCCCCCGCAGCAGCCCCGCCAGGCTCCGCGCCCCCAATCCCGGTTCTATCCCAGTTCTGTCCCAGTGCTGTCCCGGTTCTGCCCCGGTTCTGTCCCAACTCAGTCCCGGTTCTATCCCAGTTCAGACCCGGTTCTGTCCCGGTTCAGTCCCGGTTCAGTCCCGGCTCTAGCCCGGTTTACCCGCGGCAGCCCCCGCAGCAGCCCCGCCAGGCTCCGCGCCCCCAATCCCGGTTCAGTCCCCGGTTCAGTCCCGGTTCTGTCCCGGTTCAGTCCCGGTTCTATCCCGGTTCTATCCCGGTTCTATCCCGGTTCAGTCCCGGTTCTGTCCCGGTTCAGTCCCGGTTCAGTCCCGGCTCTAGCCCGGTTTACCCGCGGCAGCCCCCGCAGCAGCCCCGCCAGGCTCCGCGCCCCCAATCCCGGTTCAGTCCCGGTTCAGTCCCGGTTCAGTCCCGGTTCAGTCCCGGTTCTATCCCGGTTCTATCCCGGTTCTATCCCGGTTCAGTCCCGGTTCTGTCCCGGTTCAGTCCCGGTTCAGTCCCGGCTCTAGCCCGGTTTACCCGCGGCAGCCCCCCGCAGCAGCCCCGCCAGGCTCCGCGCCCCCAATCCCGGTTCAGTCCCGGTTCTATCCCGGTTCAGTCCCGGTTCTATCCCGGTTCAGTCCCGGTTCTATCCCGGTTCTAGCCCCGTTTAACCTCGGTTCTATCCCGGTTTACCCGCGGCAGCCCCCGCAGCAGCCCCGCCAGGCTCCGCGCCGCTCCGTACGCCCGGTCCAGGCTGGGCCGGACCCGCGGCTCCCGCAGCAGCTCCCGCGCCCGCAGCACCGCGGCCACCAGCGCCGCCTGCCCACCGGCCACCTCCCGGCCGCGGGCGCCGGCCCTGGGAACACGGGGACACGGGGGTCAGCAGGGACCCGGCCCGCCCCCATCTCCCCCGCTTTTCCGCTTTTTCCCGATTTTTTCCCGGTTTTTCCCGCCCGTTTCTCTCCATCCCTGCGTGTTTCTCCCGTTTCTCCCGGTTCCAGCCCAGTTTCTCCCATTCCAGCCCAGTTTCTCCCATTTCTCCCGGTTCCTCCCCCATTTTGCCACTTCCCCTTCCTTTCCCTTCCCAGTTTCCCCACTTTCCCCAGTTTCTCCCTGATTTTCCGTGTTTCTTCCCTGCTTTTCCCTCTTTCTCTGTTTCGCCTCATTTTCCCCAATTTTTCTCCTGGTTTCTGCCAGTTCCCCCAGTTTCTCCCAGTTTCCCCCAATTTCCCTCACTTTCACCCAATTCTCTGTGATTTTTACCCATTTTCCTGTGCTTCTCCCCACTTTTTCCACTTCCCCAGTGTTTTTTCCTCATTTTCCAGGATCTCCTCCCAAATTCCCCCATTTCCCTGTGGTTTTTTTTTCCTGTTTTTTCCCAGTTTTCCCCTTTTTCTCCCCGTTTTTCCCATTTCCCTGTGGTTTTTTTTCCTGTTTTTTCCCAGTTTTCCCCTTTTTCTCCCCGTTTTTTCCCATTTCCCTGTGGTTTTTTTCCCTATTTTTCCCCATTTCTCTGTCTCTTTCCCGATTTCCCCGTTTTTCTCCCCGTTTTTTCCAACTCACGTCCAGGCTCCTCCAGAGGTTGAAGTTGACGCCGGGGTCGGGGACAGCGAGGGGCTCGGGGAGGTCACAGGGGGGGGCCGCACCCGGCCTGGGGGGGGGACATGGTGACCCCGGGGGAGGCGGCGCGGGGACCCCCGAGACCTCCCCGACCCCCCGCGGGTGTCCCCGTGTCCCCCCACGATGTCCCCGTGTCCCCCCACGATGTCCCCGTGTCCCCCCACGATGTCCCCGTGTCCCCGAACCCCTACGGGGGTCCCGATCCCCCCTCTCACCAGCCCCATCTTTGGCGTCACGCCCCCCCCCAGATGTCCCCAAGTCCCACCGTGTCCCCGCGCCCCCCTCGTGTCCCCACGCCCCCCTCGTGTCCCCGCGTCCCCCTCGTGTCCCCACGCCCCCCCCGATGTCCCCACGCCCCCCGTGTCCCCGCTCGCTCTCACCGCCCCCCGCTCGGCCTCGCGCGCCTCCAGGATGAAGCGCTCGATCACTCGGGGTCGCAGAGCGGGGGGGGGCTCTCGGGGGGGGGCTGGGGGCGCCCCGGGACCCCCAAAAGCTGCAGCAGCAGCAGCAGCAGCAGCAGCAGCAGCGGCGCACACAGCCCTGGGGAGGGGGGACACGGGGGGAGGGGGGGGTCAGCGACCTCCACGTCCCGCGGGGGACACGGGGACAACGGGGATGGGGGGGGGGGGCTGGAGTGCCGGGGGGGACCCCCAAAACCGACGGGACCCCTCCCCAAAAACCGGCGTGCGTGGGACCCCCCTCCTCACCTGAGTCCCAGCCGGACACCTGTGCCGGACACACGGGGACCCCCCCGGCCACGCGGGACCCCCACCCCAGAACCCCCCTTTACCTGCGACCCCCGCCCCTCCCCGCCTAACACGTGAGTGTCCCCCCCACCCCCTCCCCCGCACACCTGGATCACTCCCACCCCCCCGGGATGCGCGCCCCCTCCCCACTCACCCGCCGCCCCCATCGCCCGCCGCTCATGGCCCGGGGGGGTCCCTGGTGGCCCGGGGGTCCCTGGTGGCCCCGGGGCTGCCGCCGTCCCCGCGCCGCGTCCCCCGGCCCCGGCCCCGGTTAATGTTTGATCCGAGGGGCCGCGGGGCCGGAAGGGCCCTTGGGGGGGGGGGGGGTTTCCATCCGCTCCCCCCCCTCGCCCCCCCCATCCCCCCCCCAGGCCGTCGAGGAAAAGGCCGCGCCGGCCGCAGCACGTCGGCCGCTGGCCACGGGCCACCCCCGGGGCTGGGCACGGCGCCGGAGAGGCGGGGGGACACGGGGGGGACACGGGGGGGACAGGGACACGGGGGTGGGGGTTGGGAATGGGTGGGAGCATGGGGGAACACGGGGGGACACGGGGGGGACAGGGACGTGGAGAGATGTGGGACACAAGGGGGACACGAGGGGGACACAGGGACGGGAGCGACACGCGAGTGACAGGGACAAGGGGACCTGGGCATGGAGCGGTGGGGACAGGGGGACACGGAGACGACAAGGAGGGGACACGGAGGGGAGACAGGGACACGGGGACGGGAATAGGGGACACGTGGGGGACACAGAAGGGACACGGGGACAGGGACACGGCGGAGCAAAAGGGGGTGACTCAGGGATGGGGACCTGGGCATGGAGCAATGGGGACACGGGGACAGTGTGGGGACACGGGGACAAAATGGGGACACGGGGACAGTGTGGGGACACGGGGACAGTGTGGGGACACGGGGACAAAATGGGTACACGGGGACAAAATGGGGACACGGGGACAATGTGGGGACACGGGGAAAGGAGCTGGAGGTGAGGACGGAGGGTCCGGGATGAGGGCGCGGGCACAGAATTGGGGACAGGGGGACACCCTGTGGAGTTGGGGACACGCGGGGAACAGCGGGATGGGGACACGGGGACAGAGGAGGGGACATGAGGACGGGGGACACGGGGAAAGTGAAGCACCGCGGGGACGGCGCCATCGGGACAGCCTGGGGACAGGGACACGGGGACACCCCCGGGCCGTGGGAGCGCGGTGACACCCGCGGGGCCACACGCGCGGGGACACGGGGACGCGCCAGGCCGGGGGATCCCGGGATCCCGCGGAAGCGGCCGAACAATGGGGCAGCGTCACTGTCGCCGTCACTGTCCCCGTCCCCAGCGCCAGCGCGGCCCCGGGGGCGGCCCCGGGGACCCCCGAGGAGGGGAGGGGACGCGGGGAGGGGACACACGGACACGGGGGACACACGGGGGACGCGGGGGACGGGGGGGGACACACACGGGGGGGGGCGCGGGAGGTGACACGAGCAGCCGCGGACACGGAGCGGGATGGAGGCGACACGGGGGACTCGGGAGGGACCCAGGTGACACGGGAGGTGACACGGGGGGTGACGCGGGCCCCCTGCCAGGCCGTACGTGCGGCTCCGCACAGCCCGGCCGCGGCTCCGGCGCCAGCGGGGCCAAAGGGCACCCGGGGGCGGGGGGACGGCGACAGCGGCGTCACGGACACAGCCGGGTCCCCCCGTGGCACCCGGGACTCCCCCGGCCGGACCTCCCCCGCACGGCCGGGACCAGCCGGGAACGGGGGCTGCGCACCTGGGGGACACCTGGGGTCCCCCGAGTCACCTGGAGTCCCTCCGGGTCACCTGGGGTCACTTGAGCGTCCTCCCGGGTCACCTGAGGGCTCCCCTGGGTCACCTGGGAGCCCCTCGAGTTACCTGCGGGTCACCTGGAGTCCCCCCCGGGTCACCTGCCATCCCTGTCGGTCCCTTTTATCACCTGGGTGTCCCTTTTATCACCTGGGTGTCCCTTTTGTCTCCAGGCCTCCCCTCATTTTCCCACCTTCCCTTCCCCGTTTAATGTCCCCAGTGTCACCTGAACCCCCCACGTCACCCAAATTCCCAAAATTCTCCCCCGTGTTCCCCTCCTGACCACCCCAGCCACCCCCCATCCCTGTCCCCTGGGTCCCCCATTGTCACCTGGGGCTTTCCTGCCCCAAATGTCACCGATGACGAAGAGGAAGCACCAGTCCCGCCCCCCCCCCCAACCTGCCCCAAAATCCCCCCCAAAAATCCCCCGAGGCGTCGCTGCTGCTTGCCACCGGCTTTATTCGGGTGTCACATCCCCCCAAAGTCCCCGAGGCGGCTGCGGGTGACATCGGGGACATGGCGCTGGCCCCGTTGGTGGCATCACCCCGTGTCCCCAAAGCGTTGGTGGCGACGGGTCACGGTGTTCCCAAAGCCACCCGTGGTGACATCAGGCTCTGGGCGGTGGCACCTCGCTGTCCCCAAGCCCTTGGTGACATCAGGCTCTGGGCGGTGGCACCTCGCTGTCCCCAAACCCGTGGTGACATCAGGCTCTGGGTGGTGGCACCTCGCTGTCCCCAAGCCCTTGGTGACATCAGGCTCTGGGCGGTGGCACCTCGCTGTCCCCGCTCCGGTGCCCCGGGGGTGTCCCCAAGCCCTTCTGTCGCCAGTCCGGGGGGGGGGATTTCGGGGGTGTCCCCGTAAAAGCGACAAGCGCCGCACAGCGAGTGTCCCCCCGCATTTCGGGGACCCGCAGGCCGGTCAGGCGCAGGGCGCCTCGCGGCAGAGGCGGATGTGGATGGCCGAGTTGTGTCGCGGCGTGTCGCCGCTGTCGCCGCTGTCGCCGGCGCGGCGGGGCGGGCGCAGCGGCACCGAGGAGGTGCTGGCGTGCAGCCGCAGCGCTCCGCCCGCGCCCGCCGCCAGCTGCAGCGCCAGGTTGATGGTGCGGGGCACGGCCAGACCCAGCCCGTGCAGCCGCAGCTCGCCGGGGGCACCGGGGGCACCGGGGGCACCGGGAGCGCCGAGCAGCCGCTGGCAGCGCCGCAGCTGCGCCCGGAAATCCGAGCGAGACGTCACGAACACGTCATTGCCGCCGGCAGCGGCACCGGCAGCGGCACCGGCACCGGGAGCGGCACCGGGGGGAAGCGGGGCCGGGGCTGCGCTGGGGGCGGGGCCCCGGCAGCGGCGGCGGCGGGGGGGGGGCGGCCCGGGGAGCCCCCCCGGGGGAGGGGACGGAGCAGCGGGGCGGCCCGAGGACATTCTGGGGGGAGAAATGGGGAGGGGGCGTCAGGGACGGGACCACCAGCCCCGGGACCCCCCCCCCGCGGAACCTTCCCCACTCAGAGACACTCCCAGACCCACCGTGACCCCTCCAAACCCACCGTGACAACCCCCAAACCCACCGTGACCCCCCAAACCCACCGTGACCCCCCAAACCCACCGTGACACCCCCCAAACCCACCGTGACCCCCCAGACCCACCGTGATCCCCCCAGACCCACCGTGACCCCCCCCCAGACCCACCGTGACCCCCCAAACCCACCGTGACACCCCCCAAACCCACCGTGACCCCCCCAAACCCACCGTGACCCCCCAGACCCACCGTGACACCCCCAGACCCACCGTGACACCCCCCAAACCCACCGTGACCCCCCATGACCCCTGATCCTCCCGGGACCCCTCCCCAAATTCCGCCCCCCGCCGCACCTCGCGCGTCCCGCGCTGCCGGCGCTTCCGCCCAGAGGCCACGCCCCATGTGAGGCCACGCCCCCGTGGAGCCGCGCTCAGCCAAGCACCGCCCACATTAAACCACGCCCCCCCGGCGTTTTTTAAAGTATTTTGACGGCAAAGAGGGAGATGCCGCCCCCCTCCCCGCCCGCACGCGCCGAACGCGCCATTTTGGGGCTTTTCTTCAACAAAACCGTCAATTCCTCCCCCACTCCCAGAGGAATGACCTCGTGGGAGGGACTTAGGGGAAACCACGCCCCTCCCCCGCAGCACAAAGGGGCGGAGCCGCGCCCCGCAGACCACGCCCCCTCCCGTTTAACAAAGAGCCGCGGCGCGGCTCCTTTAAGGGGCGCAGCCAATGGGTGCGCGCGCCGCACGGCGAGCGGTGATTGGTTGCGGGCCCGGCCCCGCCCTCCCGGCGGGCGCTGGTTGGCTGCGGGCTCAGTCCCGCCCCCCGGCCGGCGCTGTCCCGGTGCTGAACGCGGCCATGAGCGGCGGCGTCTACGGCGGCGGTGCGGGGGCGGGGCCTGACAGGGGGCGGGGCCTGCACGGGGAGGAGCTTCGGAGGGGCGGGGCCACTGCGGAAGGGGCGGGGCCAAAGGGGTCAAAGGGGAGTTGGGGGGTGGGGGGGTCCCGATGTCCCGGGGGGGGTCCCGGTTGTCACCGTGTCCCCCTCCCCCGATGTACGGTGGAGATCCCGGGGGTTTTTTTTTGGGGGGGGTCTCATTGTCCTGGCGGGGTCCCGGTGTCACCGTGACCCCCTCGGGGGTTTTTGGGGAGGGTCCCGGTGTCACCGTGTCCCCTCCCGCAGATGAGGTCGGGGCTCTGGTGTTCGACATCGGCTCCTTCTCGGTGCGGGCCGGTTATGCCGGCGAGGATTGTCCCAAGGTCGGTGTCCCCGTGTCCCCTCCGTGTCCCCCTCCATGTCCTTGTCACCCTCCCCGGCATGCCCACCCCCAGCCCCATGTCCCCCAGCGCCACCCCCAGCCCCATGTCCCCAGCGCCACCCCCAGCCCCATGTCCCCAGCGCCACCCCAGCCCCATGTCCCCAGCGCCACCCCAGCCCCATGTCCCCAGCGCCACCCCCAGCCCCATGTCCCCAGCGCCACCCCCAGCCCCATGTCCCCAGCGCCACCCCCAGCCCCATGTCCTCGGTGCCACCCAGCCCCATGTCCCCAGGCCCCCAGCCCATGTCCCCAGCGCCACCCCAGCCCCATGTCCCTGTGTCACCCCAGCCCCGTGTCCCCAGCGCCACCCAGCCCCATGTCCCCAGTCCACCCCCAGCCCCATGTCCTCGGTGCCACCCCAGCCCCATGTCCTCGGTGCCACCCCAGCCCCATGTCCCCAGTGCCACCCCAGCCCCATGTCCCCAGTGCCACCCCCAGCCCCATGTCCTCGGCGCCACCCCCAGCCCCATGTCCCCAGTGCCACCCCAGCCCCATGTCCCCAGTGCCACCCCCAGCCCGATGTCCCCAGTGCCACCCCAGCCCCATGTCCCCAGTGCCACCCCCAGCCCGATGTCCCCAGTGCCACCCCAGCCCCATGTCCCCAGTGCCACCCCAGCCCCATGTCCCCAGTGCCACCCCCAGCCCCATGTCCCCAGGGCCACACCCAGCCCGATGTCCCCAGCGCCACCCCCAGCCCCATGTCCCCAGTGCCACCCCCAGCCCGATGTCCCCAGTGCCACCCCAGCCCCATGTCCCCAGTGCCACCCCAGCCCCATGTCCTCGGTGCCACCCCAGCCCCATGTCCCCAGTGCCACCCCAGCCCCATGTCCTCGGTGCCACCCCAGCCCCATGTCCCCAGTGCCACCCCCAGCCCCATGTCCTCGGTGCCACCCCAGCCCCATGTCCCCAGTGCCACCCCAGCCCCATGTCCCCAGCGCCACCCCAGCCCCATGTCCCCGCCCCGGAGGTGACAGCGCCGCTGTCCCCAGGCGGATTTCCCCACCACGGTGGGGCTGCTGTCCCCGGACGAGGTGTCCCTGGAGCTGGACGGGGACAAGGACAAGAAGGGCGGCAAGGTTTATTACATCGACACCAACGCGCTGCACGTGGCCCGCGAGGGCGTGGAGGTGCTGTCACCGCTCAAGAACGGCATGAGTGAGAGCGGGACACGGGGACAGCGGGGATATGGGGACACGGGGGACACTGGGGACATGGGGACATGGGGGATATGGGGACACTGGGGACACTGGGGACACTGGGGACATGGGGACACTGGGGACATGGGGACACTGGGGACACTGGGGATATGGGGACACTGGGGACATGGGGGATACTGGGGACAGTGGGGGACATGGAGACAGTGGGGACATGGGGACACGGGGGACACTGGGGACACTGGGGACAGTGGGGACATTGGGGATATGGAGACACAGGGGACAGCAGGGACAGTGGGAACACTGAGGATACGGGTGGACAGTGGGGACAGCAGGGATATGGGGGGCATGTGGGGACAAAGGCAAAGAGCAGGGACATTTGGGGACATTTGGGGACACGAAGAGACCCGGCACAGCACTGTGGGGACAGAGCAGGGACACCTGCGGGGCACAGGGGGCGCAGGGTGGGGACAGGCGGTGTCCCCCAGCCCCGTTGTCCCCTCCTGTCCCCGTGTGTCCCAGTCGAGGACTGGGAGTGCTTCCAGGCCATCCTGGACCACACCTACGGCAAGCACGTCAAGTCGGAGCCGGGGCTGCACCCGGTGCTCATGTCCGAGGCGCCGGTAGGTGCCCGCCGGGGGGGCGGGGTGTCCCCAGCGTGCCCGGTGTCCCCAGCGTCCCCACTGTCCCCGTGCGCAGTGGAACACCCGGGCCAAGCGGGAGAAGCTGACGGAGCTGATGTTCGAGCACTACAACATCCCGGCCTTCTTCCTCTGCAAGACGGCCGTGCTGACCGCGTATCCCTGTGCCGCCAGTGTCACCCTGTGTCACCCTGTGTCCCCAGTGTCACCCTGTGCCGCCAGTGTCACTTTGTGTCACCCTGTGTCACCCTGTGTCACCCTGTGCCACCCCAATGTCACCCTGTGTCACCCCAATGTCACCCTGTGTCACCCCTGTGTCACCCTGTGCCACCCCAATGTCACCCTGTGCCACCCCTGTGCCACCTCTCCCTGCATCACACCCAGGGACCCCCCAGTGTCATGCCAGTGTCACCCCCAATGTCACCAGTGTCACCCAGGGGTCAGTGGGGTCAGTGGGGTCAGTGTCCACTCCCCGCTGTGGCCCTTGACCGCCACCAGCTTTGCCAACGGCCGCAGCACGGGGCTGGTGCTGGACTCGGGGGCCACCCACACCACGGCCATCCCCGTGCATGATGGGTACATCCTGCAGCAAGGTGAGCACACCTGGGCAGGGGAGCACGCCTGGGCACAGCTGGGACACACCTGGGGCAGAGCTGGGACACACCTGGGCACAGCTGGGACACACCTGGACACACCTGGGATGGGAAATATCATCTGGGACACACCCAGGGCACACCTGGGACACACCTGGGATGGGAAGGGTCACCTGGGACACACCCAGGGCACACCTGGGACACACCTGGGCTGGGGAAGGTCACCTGGGACACACCCAAGACACACCTGGGACACACCCAGGACAGGCGAGAACACACCTGGGCTGGGGAGGGTCACCTGGGACACACCCAGGACACACCTGGGACACACCCAGGACAGGCGAGAACACACCTGGGCTGGGGAGGGTCACCTGGGACACACCCAGGACAGGTGAGAACACACCTGGGCTGGGGAGGGTCACCTGGGACACACCCAGGACACACCTGGGACACACCCAGGACAGGTGAGAACACACCTGGGCTGGGGAGGGTCACCTGGGACACACCCAGGAGAGGTGAGGGATTACCTGTGCCATGCACAGTGGGCACACCCCGAGCCGGGTGAGTGCACACCTGCCCCAGGTGAGCGTGGGCGTGTCCCGCAGGGATCGTGAAGTCGCCGCTGGCCGGGGATTTCATCTCCATGCAGTGCCGGGAGCTCTTCCAGGAGCTCAACATCGACATCGTGCCGCCCTACATGATCGCCGCCAAGGTGGGCGTGGCCAGGGACAGCCAATCGGGGGGCAAACACAAGGCTCCTCCCACTTGGGGAGGGATTGTTCCTTAACCCCACCCACTTTAGGGTGAGCTCATTATTGAGCTCCACCCCTATTGGGCAGCCAAAAAATTTTAGCTCCGTCCAGTTTGGGGGTGTTATCCCTTAGCTCCACCCCCTTGTGGGACACACCCCCATTGGGCAGTGCTATCATTTGGCCACACCCCCTCAATGACATCACACTTAGGCTCCTCCTCTTACCCCAGAAGCCGCACTCCTTTTCTTAATTATTATTTATCCAAAGCCACGCCCCTTTCGGTGCTAACCACGCCCCCTCGGGTGCTGACCACGCCCCTTGGGTGCTGGCCACGCCCCCACGCCCCCTTTTCCAGGAGCCCGTGCGGGAAGGGGCCCCCCCGAGCTGGAAGAAGAAGGAGAAGCTGCCCCAGGTGTCCAAATCCTGGCACAACTTCACCTGCAACGTGAGCAGGGGGCATTTCGGGGGTCCCTGAGGGTCGGGGGGAGATTTTGGGGTCCCTGACCCCCTTTTTTTGGGGATTCCAGGAGGTGATCCAGGACTTCCAGGCCTCGGTGCTGCAGGTTTCAGACTCGCCCTACGACGAGCAGTGAGCGCTGGGATTTTGGGAGGGGGTTTGGGGGAGATTTGGGAGGGGAGGACCCCAAAATCCGCCGTTTCCCCCCAGGGTGGCGGCGCAGATGCCGACGGTTCACTACGAGATGCCCAACGGGTACAACACCGACTACGGGGCCGAGCGGCTCCGCATCCCTGAGGGGCTCTTCGACCCCTCCAACGTCAAGGTTTGGGGGTCGGGGGGCTTGGGGGAGGTCTCTGAGGGGGGCTGAGGCGTTGTGGTGTTTAGGGGACCCCCCCATCCCCCTGGTTCTGCTTCTCTGAGAGCCCTTTGACTCTTCCAAAAGCATCCCCAGCGGATTTTTGGGGGGGTTCGGGGATTCCCAGGGAGCTGCCGGGTTTTTGGGACCCCCCCTTGATCCCCCTTTTGCCCCCCAGGGCCTCTCTGGGAACACCATGCTGGGCGTGGGGCACGTGGTGACCACCAGCATCGGGATGTGCGACATCGACATCCGCCCGGTGCGTGTCCCGGGGCCGGGGGGGCTCCGGGAGGGGCTGGGGGAGCAGCGGGGACCCCCCGGATCCCACTGGTCCCCCCGCCCGCCGTGTCCCCGCAGGGTCTCTACGGCAGCGTCATCGTCACCGGGGGGAACACGCTGCTGCAGGGCTTCACCGACCGCCTGAACCGCGAGCTGGCGCAGAAAACGCCCCCGGTGAGGGACCCCAGACCCGACCGGGGGAGCCGCGGGTCCCCAAACCCCTCCGAGGGACAGCTGGGGTCAGGAATGGACCCAGCCCGGGTCACTCCCAGCCGCCTGTGGCGGTTTCCCCTTTATTTTGCCTTTTCCCAGAGCATGCGGCTGAAGCTCATCGCCAGCAACAGCACCATGGAGCGGCGCTTCAGCCCCTGGATCGGCGGCTCCATCCTGGCCTCGCTCGTGAGTGCAGGGCCCCGCCGAGAGCCGGGGGTGCCCGCCACCCGAGACCCCCAAAAACCCCTCAAAATGCCCCAAATTCCCTGCAGGGCACCTTCCAGCAGATGTGGATCTCCAAGCAGGAGTACGAGGAGGGCGGGAAGCAGTGCGTGGAGCGCAAGTGTCCCTGAGGGGGGATCCTGCCCCTGAGGGGAGATCCTGCCCCTGAGGGGAAAAATGCGGAAAAAACCATTAAAACCCACCTGAAACCGGCTCTGAGGCACCTCTGGGGTTGGAGGCACTGGGGATTAATGGCGGCTGTTTACGTGTGGGGCTGCGGGATATTTTTTCACCGATTCCGGAGATTTTCGCCTCAAAACGGAGGGGGCGGCGCTTCCCGCTCACGTGACGTGAAGGGGGGTGTGCGGCACGTGCCGGGAGGGAGCACCGCGCAGGCGCGAGGGCACGTGACGGCGGGGGGGCGGGCGCGAGACGCGGCGGCGCCGCCCTGAGGCCGCGGCGGGAAGTGCGCGCTGTTCTCGCGAGAGCCGCCGCGCGCGCGGCGTGCGCTCCGTTACCGGGCGGGCCGGGCAGGGGAAAAAGAGACGGTTCGCTGACGTCACGACCGGAACGGTGACGTGAGTACGCGGCCGAGGGACGGAGGAGACACCGGCGCTGGAAAGGGACAGGGCGTGCGGGGAGAAGGCGCTCGAACTGCGCACGCGCGACTCCCACACGGACTCCAACTGCCGGCAGGCTCCGCGCGCGCGGCGAGGCCCCCGCGCAGGTCGGCCGTAATTCGCCTGCTCCGCCTTCCTGCCGCCTACATTCGCTATCCCCGCTCCTCGCTCTTCCCCCAGACCTTCAGTGGGATCCCCCCGCGCTCCCCCGCCACCCGCCCCGCTCCGTTCTGCCGCGCTCCCCGCGCAGGCGTTCGCCGCGACCACCTCGAGCCGCTGAGGCCCCCTCTCTCTCCCCGCGCGCCGACTCCCCTCATTGGCCGCCGTGCGCCGCGCACCCGCTCCCATTGGCTCCGCGCCGCAGCCCCGCCTATTTCGGTGGGCGCGTTCGCTCCCGGCCCCGCCTCCCCGCTATATAAGCCCCGCCGGGCCGCCGCGGCGCTGCCATCGCGGGCGGGAGGCGGCGGGCGCGGACTCCCCTCGCGCGCGCTTCCCCCGCTCCCCCCTCCGGCGGCGCATGCGCGGGGGCGGCGCGGCGCAGCGCGCAGGCGCGGGCCGGGCCGCCATGGCGGCGGCGCCCGAGGCCTTCCTGGTGCCGCCGCCGCCGCCGCCTCCTCCCGCCGCCGCCGCGCCACCCCCGGAGCCGCCCGAGCCCCCGCGGCCCCGCAACGGCCTCCGCGCCGCGGGCGGCGGCGGCGGCGGGAAGCGGCGCAGCAGCTGCGGGGCGAAGCAGCCGGCGTGGAAGCGGCGGCGCCGCGCGGCCTCGGAGTGCGGCCCGGTGCTGCCCTCGGAGTTCCTGCTCGGCGGGAACATCTTCGACCCGCTGAACCTCAACAGCCTGCTGGACGAGGAGGTGAGCCGCGCGCTGAACGCGCGCACGCCGCAGTCCTCGCCGCTCCCGCAGCGCGGCCGCGACCCGGTGGAGATCCTGGTGCCGCGGGACATCACGGACCCGCTGAGCCTGAACGCGCCCGGCGAGGCGCTGCGCCTGGCCAGCCCCGCCAAGAGCGCCCGCCGCCGCCACCGCCACCGCGGCCAGCAGCGCGCCGGCGCCAGCGCCAACGCCGAGGAGCCCGCCGAGCCCGCCGCCCCCGCGCCGCCCTGCCCCGCCGCCCTGCCCGCCGCCGGCCGACACCGCAAGCGGCGACGGACTTGCAGCAAATCCGAGGCGCCGCGCCCCCCGCCGCCGCCTCCCCCCGCGCCCCCCGCCGCCGCCGCCGCCGCCGAGAAAGCGGCGAAACCCTCCGGGAAGGCGGCGCAGCGGCCGCGGCGCCAGGCGCGCAAGTTCCAGTACGGGAATTACTGCAAGTACTACGGGTACCGCAACCCGGACGTGGAGGACGCGCGGCTGCGGGCGCTGCGGCCCGAGTGGTTCGCGGGCAAGGAGGTGCTGGACGTGGGCTGCAACGTGGGGCACCTGACGCTGAGCATCGCCAAGCGCTGGGCGCCCGCCCGCGTGGTGGGGCTGGACATTGACGGGCGGCTGATCCGCTCGGCCCGCCAGAACATCCGCCACTACCTGTCCGAGGGGCTGGGGGCGGCGGACGGCGAGGCGGGGGGCGCCAGGAAAGGCTTCCCCGCCGCGCTGCTGGCCAGCCGCGGCCCCATCGCCGCCCCGCAGCTGCCGCCCGACGGGCCCGGCGCCGCCGACTTCCCGCACAACGTGGTGTTCGTCACGGTGAGAGCGGGCTGCGGGGGCGGCGGGGAGGGGGCTGCAGCGGAGGTTTAGGGGGGTCTCGGTGGGTCTGAGGGGGCTCCAGTGGAGGTTTGGGGGGGTCTCGGTGGGTCTGAGGGGGCTGCAGTGGAGGTTTGGGGGGGTCTCAGTGGGTTTCAGGAGGTGACAGGAGCGTTTGAGGTGTTAGGGATGGGTTGTGGGAGCTGGGGTGGGTCTGAAGGGGGCTTGGGCAGACTCTGAGGGGGTCTCGGTGTGTTAAATTGTACCTTAGATGGGTTTGGGGGGTCCTGGCAGCCGTGGAGCGGTTTGGGGGTCTCCAGCGAGTCTGGGGGTGGCCTTAGAGGGGTTTGTGGGGTGGCAAGCAGCACGGGAGGGTTTTGGGGCGAGTTCCAGGGTTCTCTTTATGAGCCTGGAGGCACCACCCCATCCCTGGGGTCCCCTGAGTGGGGTTCACTGTGTGCCCCCCACCCCCAAAAACCCCAGAAATACCCGAGTGGGGCTCGGGATGTTCCCAGAACCCTTCAGGGGGGCTCAGCTGTGCCCCCAGACCCCAAAAACCTCTCAGAGGGGTCTCCCCATTTCCTTTATCTTCCTCTAAACCACTCAGGGGGTCTCACCCCGTGCCCCCAGCCCCTGAGCTGCTGCCCCTGCCCCTCCCCAGGGTAACTACGTGCCCGAGCGGGAGGAGGCGGTGGGGGCGCAGCGCCCCGAGTTCGACGTGGTGCTGCTGCTGTCCCTCACCAAGTGGGTGCAGCTCAACTGGGGCGACGAGGGGCTCAAGAGGCTCTTCAGGAGGGCCTTCAGGCACCTGCGGCCCGGGGGGCTGCTGCTGCTGGAGCCCCAGCCCTGGGAGTCCTACCGCAAACGCAAGGGGCTCACCGTGAGTCTGGGGGGGTCTGGGGGGGCTCTGGGGGAGGCTCACCGTGAGTCTGGGGGGGTCTGGGGGGGCTCACCGTGAGTCTGGGGGGGTCTGTGGGGGCTCACCGTGAGTCTGGGGGGGCTCACCGTGAGTCTGGGGGGGTCTGTGGGGGCTCACCATGAGTCTGGGGGTGTCTGGGGGGGCTCACCGTGAGTCTGGGGGGTCTGGGGGTCGTTATTGGGGTCACTGAGTGGTTTGGGGGGCTGCTGCTCCTGGACCCCCAGCCCCATGACTGTACCATAAAGATGAGGGGCTCATGGTGAGCTTTGGGGGGTTCTGGGGGGGTCACAGGAGGGTCACAGGGGTCACACAGTTTTGGGGCACTCAGAGAGGGGTCTGGGGGGTTCAGGGGGGTTATAAAAGGTTTGGGGGGATCCCTGGGGGCTCCTGGTGGGATCAGTGATGTCTGAGGGGGTTTTGGGGGGGTCCTGGCGGGGTCAGTGCTGTCTGAGGGGCTTTTGGGGGATCCCTGGGGGGTCCTGGCCGGGTCAGTGCTGCCAGGGGTTTGGGGTCTCTCAGATTTGGGGTTTTTGGGCACCCAGGAGACGACGTACCGGAACTACCAGCGGATCCGGCTGCGGCCCGAGCAGTTCCCGGCGTACCTGACCTCCCCCGAGGTGGGGTTCGAACGCTGCGAGCTGCTGGGGACCCCCCAGCACAGCTCCAAAGGTAGGGACCCCCAAATCCCGGAGCTGGGACCCCCGAGAATCCCAGAGCTGGGACCCCTGAGAATCCCAGAGCTGGGACCCCCAAGAATCCCAGAGCTGGGGGATCCCAAATCTCAGAGTCAGCACCCTAAATCACCAAGGTCGGGACCCCCAAATCCCGCAGTGGGGACCCCAAATTCCCAGAGAGGTTTTAGGGGGGCACCTGCTTGGAGAGAGGTTCTGGTGACACCCCAGACTGGGGCTTTGGGGTCACCCAGAGTTCTGGAGGCGCTGGGAGTGGGGGGATCACCCCAAACCGGGGGGAATTGGGGCTGGGGGGTCCCTGGGCTGTTCTGGGGTGAAGGGGGGGTTCCAAACTCGGGGCCCCCCTCACCCCGTGCTTCCCCCCCAGGCTTCCAGCGGCCGATTTATCTCTTCCACAAGGGACGAGGTGACGCCCCCTGAGCCCCCCAAAATTCCCCCAGGCTGGGGGGGCCCGATGCTCGCAGGGTGGGGCAGGGGGGGTCGCCCCCCACCCCACCGGATGCCAAACGGGGGGAGGGGGGCTCTGTTTGCCCTCCCCCCAGTTTTTGGGGTGTTCCCTCCCCCCCCCGGCGTTTGCCGTGGTTTGCTCTGTGCGAGGGGGGGCCCCGCAATAAAGGAGGTGATTGGTCAGCTCGGGGGGGTCGTTTTTTGGGGGGGGTGGAGTTTACACAAAAACCACAAATAACTTTATTATTATTTGGTAAAAAAACGGGGATTTTTTGTTTTTTGGGAGGGGGGGTCTCAGTGCCCCCCCCACTGCTGCAGCTTCTGGAACATGGCGAAGGAGGCGCCGGGGGGGCGGGGCAGCGCCCGGGGGGGCTCGGGGGGGGGCGGGGGGCGGCAACCAGGGCCAGCCCCCCCCCCCGGCCGCAGCCCCCTCCCCTGCCAGCGCCCCCAGCTGCGGCCCGGGCACCTGCGGGACACGAGGGCGGGGGTCCCGTCAGCACCGGGGCCGTTCCGGGAGGCACAGGGTGGGGTTTGGGGAGGGGTCTCACCTGGGGGGTGGGTGCGGGCGGGGCCTGGACGCTCCTGCGGGGTCCGGGCGGGGGGGGCACGGCCAGGCTGACCAGACCCCGAAAGAGCCGCTGGGTGTGGGGCACGTTCATGGCTGAAAACGGAGAAATGGGGGAAAAACGGGGCTGGGCTGACCCCGCGGTGACCCCCCGGCCAGCGCTGACCCCGCGGTGACCCCCCCGGCCAGCGGTGACCCCGCGGTGACCCCCCCGGCCAGCGCTGACCCCGCGGTGACCCCCCCGGCCAGCGCTGACCCCGCGGTGACCCCGCGGTGACCCCCCCGGCCCCACTGACCTGCGGCCGCCGCCCCGCCCAGGGCGCTGCGAGCGGCGAACGAGCTGCCCAGGAGCGCGGCCGCGGCTCGGGGGGCGTCGAAGGGCTCGGGGGGCGCCCCCCAGGGCCCCCCCCGGCTGCTGTGCAGGGTGGGGGTCGCCAGCGTGGGCAGCCGCCCCTCCTCATCCTCCTCATCCTCCTGGAGCGCGGGCGCGAAACGCACCTGGGGGGGGAACGGCAGCGCCGGGTCCACAAACCGGCCCGGCCCGCTTTTGGGGTCGCGCGTGTTTCCCCCCGAGCATTTCAGGGGGGTGCAACCGCCCGCCGCTCCCTGCCGCTGCGGGGTTTAGGGTGTCCCGTGCCCTCCCGCGTGTTTCGGGGTGTCCCGCTCCGCACCCCGGTGTTTCGGGGTTCTGTCGCACCTGCCGGTTGCTCCCCTCGCGCCCCGCCCGCCTCAGGATCCCGCCGGGCGGCGGCGGCGGCACCGGGCCCGCGCGCGGCTTCATGGCGCCGGAAGTCAGGGCCACTTCCGCCAATGGCCACGCCCCAATCCCTGACCTCACCAACATGGCGCCCCCGGATGCGCCTCGACGGCAGCGGGTTCGAGTCCCGCCTCGGCCGGAGCCGCTCCCACCCCTCCCCGAACCCCAAATTCACTCGAGTTTTTCCCCAAAAGCACCACGGTCCCACCCCCGTGCTGTAAAAATCGCGGGTTTATTAAAAAAGGCCCCAAATAGCGCAGGAAGGGCGGGAGAGCTCAGCGTCGCTCCCCCCCTTCCTCCCAGTAAAGCAGCAGCGGTGCAGCGAGCGCGGAGCGCCCGCCCGCCCCCTGAGACCCTCCTGCGACCCCCGCCCGGCTCAGGGCGGCGCGGGGGGCGGCCCGGGGGGCTGCAGGCGCGCCAGCTGCTGCGGCGTGGCGAGCGCCCGCAGCAGGAGGTTCTCCCGCTCCAGCGCCGCCCGGCGCTCGCTCAGCTCCCGGATCTGCTCCCGCAGCGCCTCCACCTCCTCCCGCACCGCCAGCAGCAGGTGCGACTTCACCAGGTCCTGCGGGGACAGGTGTCAGGGGACCCCCCAGCTCCGCCCAGTGCTCCCGCAGCCCCCTGAACCCCCAGTCCCCGGTTATCGCTAACGCAAAGCCCCCCCAGCGCCGTTCCCGAGCCCCCCGCCCCATCGGCCGCCCCCGCGCTCACCATGGCCCGCTCAATCTTGTTGTCGATGGCGCTGCCGCCGCCGCCGGCGCTGGCACGGGAGGGACACGAGGGCGGTGTCAGACGGACAGACGGACACCGCCCCTCCCCCGCCCTGGACGCCTCCAGCGGGTGGGGGAGGGGCAGAGTTTCCTTCCCCATTTTTTTGGGGGGGTGGGGGAGGGGAATCGCGCCCCTCCCTCGCACCTGCTCGGCCCCGCCCCCCGCCGCAAGCCCCGCCTCACCCCTCGTCCTCGCTCTCCTCGCCAGCCAATCCGAGGCGCGCGCTGAGCTCGGCCCCGCCCCCTGGGCGTGGCGAGGGCGGTTTGGGAGGCAGCGCCTGTAAACAAAGCGGGGAGGGGGCGTCGGGGGCGTGGTCGCGGCGGCCCCGCCCCCTCGGAGCCCCCTCCCCCTCACCTGCTGCACGAGCTGCGCGAAGGCCCCGAGGGAGCGCGGCTGGTGCGCGGCGGGCGCGGCGCGGGGCGCGTCCAGCGACACCGGCACCCGCCCCCCGCCGCCGCCGCCCCGCGGGGACGCGTCCCGCTCGTAGAAATCGCGGCACAGCCAGCGGCCCCGCCGCAGCACCTCCCCGGGCGCCAGCAAGCGGACGAGGCGGAACCGGGACCCGCTGGGGCTGCCGGAGGAGGAAGACGAAGAACCGGTAGCGGCGCCGGAGGCATCGCCGGGCGCGTTCCCGCTGCCGCCGCGGACGCTGGTGATGGCGAAGCCGCTTTTCTTGCGGCTCATGGGGGCGGCGGCGGCGGGAGGAGGAGGAACATGGTGGGGCCGGCCCGGAGCCGTTACCGGCGGCGACGGCGGCAGCACCCGGAAGTAGGAACCGGAAGTGATGTTGCTCTTTAAGGTGTTGCCGACCCGCCCCGGGCCACGCCCTCTCCGCGGTGACCGCGCCCCCAAGCCACGTGACCGCCCGGCGCGCCGCCGGTCCTCCGCGCCGCCAGGGGGCGCCGTTGCGGCGGCGGCGCGTCCCGGACGCTGCGTCAGCGCCAATGGAGCGGCGCGAGCGGGAGGCGGGAGCGGCCGGTGAGGGCGGAGGGGAGGGATGGGGGTGGGCCCGGTGCCCCTCCCGCGCCCGGTGACCGCCCGCTGCCCCTCCCCCGCAGGCCGCTAGACCCCCCCCCGCCATGGGCCAACGCCCCCCGTGAGCCCCCGGCCCGGGCCCGGCCGTGCTGGCGGCGGCGGGGGGGGGGGGTGCGGCGCAGGATTCGCCCCCCCCCCCAACCCTGGGACCCCCCGAGAGAGCGACAGGTAACGGGGGCCGGGGTGGGAGGAGGCCGAGAGAACCGGGGGGGGGCTCAGAGCATCCCGGTGTCCGGGTGGGGTGGGGGGGTGACGGGGGGCCGCGGGATTGGGGATGATTTCGGCGTTCGGGTGGGGAGGGGTCGTCCGGGGGCGCTGGGGGGGAGCGGGCGGGTCTGGGGGATCCCCAGCGCCGGTGGGAGCGGAGGGAGCCGGGTGTCCAGCGGCGTTCGGGTGGGTCTGGGGGCAGCCCGGCATCAGCGCGGAGGGGTTGGGGACCCCACGGGCGGGGGTCGGGGGGACCCCGGGATCCCTTAAGGTGGAGGGAAGGGCAGAGGGAGCCGCGGTCCAGGCGGGGAGGGGGTCCTGGGGGGTCCGGGGGCTTTGGGGAGGTGGAACATTGTGACCCCAGCTCCCAGTGGGGGTTTGGGATTTGGGGGTCGCGGTGGGCAGGGGCATGCGGAGCTCCGGGAGGGGCGAGGGATGGGGGGCGGGGGTCTCAGGACCAGAATTCGGGGGGCGGGGGGCTGGGGGGGTCCCCGGGCAGGGGGCGGGGTCTGACGGCCCCGCCCCCAGCCATGAGCGCCCCCCCGCGGTCGGAGCTCGCCGCCGCCGCCGCCGCCCTGCTGCGCCTGGGCGAGGAGCGCCCCCCCGCGGCCGCCATGAGCCTGCTGCAGCGCAAGGGCCGCCCCGAGTGGCGCCCCCGCGAGGAGGAGCCGCGCAAGGGGTGAGGGGGCGGCACGGGGGGGACGCGCCGGGGGGAGCCGGTACCCCTGGGAGCACCCTGGACCACTCTGGGGGTCACTGGGGTCCCTCGGGCTGCCCTGGGAGATCACTCAACCCCTTGGAATTCTCCCCAAGAGCCCCAGCTCACCTGCGGGAATCTGGGACCCCCGCCCCTCCCCAGCCCCAATGCCCCCCTGCCCTCCTGGGGCTGGCCCGCAGACCCACGGCCCCATTTTTGCCCCTCAATCTCCCCAAAGACCCCAGTTCCCCCCTGCAGCACGGCAGCGAATTCGCAGAGAATCTCTGAGGGCGTCGTGGCGTCGCCAGGAATTTGGGGCCGCCCTGACCGCTGTGTCCCCTCCGCAGGGTCCCCAAGGCGCGGGAGGGGGGGTCCCTGCGGCGCCCGCTGCGCGTGGGGTTCCTGACGCTGCCGGCGCCGCAGGAGCGCGGCCCCCGGCCCTGCGCCCCCGGCATGGCCCCCCGCTCGCTGTCCTGCCACGCCGTGGGGCTCCCCGACTCGGGGGTGCCGCTGCGCCCCCCCGGGCCCCGCTCCGGGCCCCCCGAGGGCCGGGGCCTCGAGGCGCCGCCCGCCAAGAGAGGGGGTGAGTGCAGCGGGGGGGTTTGGGGGGCTCAGCGGGGGGAGAGGGCGGGGTCCTGGGGAGGTTTGGGGGGCAGGGAGGGGACACCAGGGATTTGCGGAGCCCCTGACGGCCCTCCCTTCCCCAGGCACCCCCCGGGGGGGCTGCGTGCGGCAGACGCCCCCCCTGAAGCCCTCGCGCAGCCCCCAGACCCGTTTGTCGGCCGGGGCGCCCCCGCCGCCCGTGGCCGAGCAGGGCGAGGCGGAGGAGCCCGTGTACATCGAGATGGTGGGGGACGCCCGGGGGGTCCCGGGGGGCGACCCGCGGCGGGTGGGGCCGGGCGGAGCCCCGCCCCCGCCCCCCGAGGAGCCCGAGGCCATTTACGAGGAGATGAGCTGCCCCCTGCCCGCGGGGGAGGGGCCGGGACACGCCCCTTTCTCGGGACACGCCCCTTTCCACGGACACGCCCCGCACTCCGCCCACGCCCCTTTCGGCGGCCCCCCCCGCGCTGCATTCCGGACACGCCCCATATGCCGGACACGCCCCTTTCTCCGGACACGCCCCTCACGCCGGCCGCGCCCCCTTCATCGGTCACGCCCCGTTCTCCGGCCCCGCCCCCATCCCGCCGCCTTTCCCAACCTGCTGCCGCCCCCGCCCACCCCCACTGGCCCCGCCCCCCGAGGGCGCCTCCCGCCTGCCCCTCCCCTCGCGCCGGGAGGCCCCGCCCCCCGCGCGCGCGCGCAGCCACTCCACGCCCCTCCCCCCGCACCACGCGCCGGGAGGGCCGGGGCGCGAGCGCGGGGGGGCGGGGCTGGGGCCTCTGCCCCTCCCACCCTCCGCAGAAGTCCCGCCTCCCGGGAAGCGCCCGCCCGCCTACGAGAGCCTGCGCGGGGGCGTGGTCTCGGCAGGCCCCGCCCTCGCCCGCGAAGAGGAGCCGCCCCTTCGCCGGGGGGGCGGAGCCTCAGCCCGGCGCGGAAAGGAGACCGAGAGTGAGTAACGGGGGCGGGGCGGGGCTTGCGGCGAGGTCACGCCCCGTGGGCGGGGCTTACTCGCTCTCTTTTTTTGGCAGAGGCGCCGGAGCCCCCCCGGGAGGAGCGGGGCGGGGCGGGCTCGGTTCCCCCTCCCTCGGGGATCCCGGTCCGGGCCGAGGGGCCCCGGGGGCGGCCGGGACCCTCCCTGCCCTGCCAGACCTTCCCCGCCTGCGGGAGACCCTCGGGTACGTGCGGGGGGCGGCGGGGGGATCTGGGGTGCGCTTGGTACGGGGGCGGGCAGCAGGTGACATGAGGATACCGGGGGGACACCTCGGGGACATTTGGGGGGCGGGGGTCTCGGGTGGACGCTGGGGGTGGCATCCCCGCGTCCCCCTGAGCCCCGTGTCCCCCCCCTGTGCAGAGCTCCCCGGGGGTCCCCGCCTGGGCCGCTCCGCCTCCACCTCGGGGGTCCGCCAGGCCGGGGCCCCCCCGTTCCCACGCGGCCCCCCCTCCTCGCGGCCCCTCTCCGGGGGGGTCCCCGGGGGGGGTTCCCCGCCGCCGCCGCGCCCCCCCGGCCCCGGGACGGGCAGCTGCAGGAGGTGATCGACCGAAAGCGCTGCGTGTGCACCGAGATCAAGGCGCGGGGGGGGCGGGGGGGGGGGGCTGTGCAAGCAGGACAGCCTGCCCCCCCTGCCCGCCCCCCCCGCCTGGAAAGGGGGTCCCCCCGCTGCCGAGGGGGGCCGCCCCCCGCCCCCGCCGCCCCCCGGCACGCCCCCGGCCCGCCGGCCGCACGCCGTGCTCTGGGACACCGCCATCTGACCCCCCCGGGGTGCCTGGAGCACCCCAAATCCTGCCCCTGAAACGGGGGGGGGCCGAAATCACGGCGGGGCTCCTAAGGATAAAAGGGGGGGGCTCCTAAAGTGGGGAGGGGGGGCGACGCGGCTGGGCCGGGTTGGGGAGAAATGGGGGTGGGTATTTATGGTATGTTAAGCCCCCTCAAAAACGAACGGGGGGGGGGGACACACACTCCGAACACAAAGGGGGAGGATAGAGACCACCCCTCCCGGGGTAACAGGGAGGGACCCCAAAAAATGGGGGAGCAAAACAACACCCCTGAAAGTTGGGGTGAGTTCGAGCCCCAAATTAAGGGGGATTAACCCCCTCCTGCTATGGGGGTGTGGAGCCTCAGTATCGGGGTGCAGCTCCCCCTGTGAACTGAGGGGGTCCCTACAGGGGGCTCCAGCCCCCCGGCAGGGGAGGGTGCTGTAACCGCTTTGCAATGTATTTATGGGGGGGTATTTATGGGGGTGCATCCAGCAGGGGCCGGGGATCGGGGTTCCACTCCGGGGGTCCGCAGTGCGGCCTGTGGGGGGGCGGGGGGGGTGTCGTGTTGGATTTTGGGGAGGGGGGGCCCCCAGTGCGGGGAGGGGGGGGGTGTGAGAGGGGAGGGGGGATCTCCTCTGGGATTTTGGGGGGGGGGAATGGGGGGGCGAAGGGACCCCCCAACCCTTTCCTGGGACCCCCCCCAGGCCCTCTGTGCCTCATCAGCCCCCCCAGCCCCCCGTTACCAGAATTGCCTTCGTCCCCGCGGGGTCCGGGGGGGCCCCAATTTGGGGGGAGGGCGGGGCGCGGGCCGGGGGGGTTTTGTAATGTGGTTCTGTGCACTATTAAAGAGAGATGCAGCTGGAAACGCCTGCACCCCAAAAACCTCCCCCTGCGGCCCCTCACAGCACGGACAGAAGGGATAACGGGGTTTGGGAGAAAATAACCCCAAATGTGCTGGGGAGGGGGAATAGCGGTGAAATTTGTGGGAAATCCACTGAAATGAAGGGGAATAATGGATTGTAGGGGAGGGAGGGCATGGGTATTTTGTGGGAAAAAGACCCAAAAAGGGATGGAGGAGTGGCAATAATAGTGAAGTTTTATTAGGGGGCCGTTACCTCGGAAGAGGAATTTTTCCCTGTGTCCGTCAGGGGATCGGAAGTGGGGGGAGAAGTCGCTGTCGGGACGAAAAAGGCGGGAAGAGGCGCCGCGCAGCGCGGGCCGCCAGGGGGCGCTGTTCACCGCGCGCGGCCAATCAGCGTCCTCGCCGCGGAAGGGGCGGGGCCATGAGCGCATCCAATCAGCGGTGGCGTTTGGAAGGGGCGGGGCTCCATGCGCACCCAATCAGAGGTCGCGTTTGAAGGGGCGGGGCCCCGCCGCAGCAGGAAGATGGCGGCGGGCGGCGGCGGCGGCACCGGGCCGGGCGCGGGGCCCGGCGGAGGCTCCGCTGCCCGCAGGGGCAGCGCGGGCCGGGACGCGGAGGCCGAGGTTTGGTGCCGGCGGGTGCGGGAGCTGGTGAGCGCGGTTCCCGCCAACCGGCTCTGCTTCGAGTGCGGCCAGCGCGGCGTCACCTACGTGGACATCAGCGTGGGCAGCTTCGTGTGCACCGGCTGCTCGGGGGCGCTGTGAGCGGGGCGGGGCCGCGGGCGCGGGGCGGGGTCAGGGTGTGATGGGCGGGGCCAAACCGGATCAAACTCATTGATTTGCTGCTCCGAATGGGGGCGGGGTTTAGCGGGAGGGGGCGGGGCCACGGCACGTGGCTTCGCACGCTCGTGTTTTCGGCGCCTCTTTTTTGAGAGAAAATCTCCATTCGGGGTGTTTACGGGCGCAGGGGGGGCGCTGATACCCCGAATCCCCACCCAGGCGGGGACTGAACCCCCCCCACCGCGTCAAGTCCATCTCCATGACGACTTTCAGCGAGGCCGAGGTGCTGTTCCTGCAGGCGCACGGCAACGAGGTAAGGGAGGGGCTGCGGCGGCGCTGCCCCCTGCAGCCCACCCTGCCCGCATCCCCACCTCCCCTCCCCGGCCCCCCAGGCCTGCAGGCGGGTCTGGCTCGGCACCTTCGACCCCCGGAGCTCGCTGCTGCCCGACTCCCGCGACCCGCAGAAGGTGAAGGAGTTCCTGCAGGAGAAGTACGAGAAGAAGCGATGGTAGGGGGCAGCTGGGGGCGCGCGGGGGGCGGGCAGCACAGCCCGAGCAGCGCTCACCCCGTGCTCTGCCCTCCCGCGGCAGGTACGTGGCACCCGAGCAGGCGAAACCAGAACAAGGGAAACCCCAAAGCGCCGCGGCGGAGCCCGGGCCGCCCCCGGCCCTGCGCGGGGACACGGGGACGCTGGCGCAGGTGAGACCGGCCCCCTCCGGGGGCGCCCCGGGCGGGGGCTGCCCGCTGACCCCGCCGTGCCCCCCAGCCCCGGCCGCTGGCCCAGCGCCCCCCGCAGGCGGCCCGGAAGGCCAGCACCGACCTCCTGGCTGACATCGGGGGCGATCCCTTCGCCAGCCCCGCCCCGGCGCCCGCCTTCGCCCCCTTCCCCGGTGAGCCGGGGCTCCGCAGGGCTGGGAGGGTGCTGCTCCTGGGGCAGGGGGTCGTGCTGACCCCCGGAGTGACCCCAGCCCCCTCGCCAGGCCCGGCCCCAGCCCGCTCTGCCTTCCCCAGTTTCAATGCCTTTGGAACCAGCCCTGCAGCACCAGCGTTTGGGGGTGCCGTGCCCCCCTTCCACATCCCACCCGCCACCACAGGTACCCTCAGACCCCCCAGTACCTTTGGGACACCCAGGATTAACGGGCAAGGGGGTCGGGGTCTCCCCATTCTTTGTGGGGGTCTGGGGAGGGGGTTTCACTCCCACCTTTGGACCCCTAAAAGTGAGGGTGGGCGCAGGGGTGACACCTGTGCTCCCCCCCAGGCTACACCAACCCCTTCACGGCCCCCGTGGCCCCCAGACCCTCCACCAACCCCTTCCAGAGCAACGGCCCCGGTGAGTGACCCCCTGACCCCCCAATTCCATGACCAGGGTGGGATCTGGGGGACCCCAATTCTCTGTCCTTTTGTTCAGGTGCTGCTTTCACCTCGCCCCCTGCCCCTGGAGGCTTCCCCAGCCCCTTCCAGGCTGATGGTAAGAGTTGGGGGGTGTTAAATATTGGGGCAACCTCCACCCAACCCCCCCAGTGACCCCTCCCCATTTCTTTCCCTCAGGGTTGCCTTTCGGCGGGTTCAGCGTTGCCAAAGCTTCCACCAACCCCTTCGTGGTGAGGGGGGCACAGTGGGGGTGAGGAGGGGGAGGTTCCCGAACCCCCTTTCTCTGCTGCTGACCCCCGTTTGTGCCCCCCAGACGGTCCCGACCCCGGCGGCGCCGTTCGGCACCAGGCACCCGAGCACCAACCCCTTCCTCTGACCGCGGCTGCGGGTGGGGGGCTCGGCCGAGCCCTCACGGCCACCGGAGCCCTCACGGCCCCCGCGGCCGCGGGTGGCGGCCCTGGCAGTGCACCGCGCCTCCCCTCTCCGCCGGGACCACCGCTCTATTTTTGTTCCGAGAGATTTATCGTGATATCTAATATATATTCGATAGAAACGGCTTCGGTCTCGGTACCTCCCTCGAGCTTCTCCCGCCGAAATGTTTCCCCCGTCAGGCGCCGCCCTAACTAAAGATGGCGGGCTCCCCCTCACGGGTTTGCCCTCAGTAAAGATGGCGGCCCCATTGTACCCTACCTGCCCTCAGCCAAGATGGCGCCCGCGGCCTCACAACTGAGGCGTGCCCTCAACAAAGATGGCGCCAAAGCCGTGCTGGGGACGGGGGCTCCGGTGGAGGGGGGGAAAGGGGTGTTAACGGGGGTACGGGAGAAGGAGGGGCCGTTAACGGCGGTACCGGGAGAGGGAGAGGCAGTTAACGGCGGTACCGGGAGAGGGAGGGGCAGTTAACGGCGGTACCGGTGGCGGGGGACACCCCCAGACCCCTCCGGGGGGCTCGGACAGGACTGAATCCCCCCCCCCCCCCCCCCCCGCCAGGTTTTGGTCCTGGCCGGTGACCCGTAACAGAGGGGCTGGGATGTACCAAATGTGATTTTGAGGGGGATATCTACACACAGAAACAAAATCGTTATTCTAATAATTGGAATAACAGCGAAGTAATAGTTAAATATAATATCTTTAATAATAATTAATTATAATAAATTTTGGTCATCCGTACTTTTTACATTCTGCCATCATAATTAAGTTACAATTAACCATAATTATTACCTTACGCTCACAGTCCTGTATAACAACTCATTATAATAATTATTATAATAGTGTCAACTCGTAATAATAATAAACCTCATAATAATAACTCATCATAATTAATTAAAATATGAATAATTAAGGTCATCCCGCCCTGGGGGAGGGGGGCCAAAGGGGTTCAGCCCCTCCCCCTTCCCTGCCTCAGTTTCCCCAGCATTAAGGCACAAGAAAAGGGGGGAAGGAAAGGTGCAGAGATGGGACCCCCGGGGTTTGGGGGTTCTCCCCGGGGTTTGGGGGTTCCTCCCGGTGTATGGGGGTCCCCCCCGGGTTTTTGGGGATCTCCCCGGGTTTTTGGGGTCCCTCAGCAGCCGAAGAGCGCGCGGTGCGCCGCCAGCAGCAGCGCCATCAGCAGCCCGTAGAAAAGCGCGAAGAGCAGCCCGGGGGGGGCGTGCCGGGGGCGGGGGGGCTTCACCTGGGGGAGAGGGGACCCCGCCTCAGCCTTGGGGGGGATGCGGGACACACCCCCTCCCCAAAATCATCCTCAAAATTACCCCAAAATCATCCCAGAAACATCCCAAAATCCCCACAAAAATCACCCCAAAATCATCCCAAAATCACCCCAAAATCCCCACAAAATCAAGCCAAAATCATCCCACAATCCCCCTCAGAATCACCTCAAAATCCCCCCAGATGCCCCCAGAATCCCCTCATACCTCGGGGACCCCTGAGCACGGCGCCGGCGTCCTATGGGAGCCTGGGGGGCTCTGGGGTGGGGGAAAGGAGGGGTTGGGTTTTTTGAGGGGGTTATTTTGGGGTTCAGGGTGCTGCTTTTGGGGTTCAGGGTGCTGTTCTGGGTTTCAGAGGGGTATTTTGGTGTTCAAGGTGCTGTTTCAGGGTTCAGGTGTTTTTTGGGGGGTTCAGGGTGTTTTTTGGGGGTTCAGGGGGGTATTTTGGGTTTCAGGGGGGTATTTTGGGGTCCCACTCACCGCCCAGGGCCGCAGCCTTGCCCCCACTCGGCCCAGCAGCTCCGAGTCCCCAAATTCCTCCGGGAGCCGCAGCTGCAGCAGCGCCTCGAGGCTCTGGGGGGACACAGCCCCCCAAAAACCGTGTGAGGGGCACAGAGAGCCCAGCCCACCCCCAAAACACGGCAGAGCCCCAGCCCACCCCCCAAAACACGGCAGAGCCCCAGCCCATCCCCCAAAACACGGCAGAGCCCCAGCCCACCCCCCAAAACACGGCAGAGCCCCAGCCCATCCCCCAAAACACGGCAGAGCCCCAGCCCACCCCCAAACCCCGGGGGGGAGGGGATCGGTACCTGGCGCATCTCAGCAATCAGCTCCCGCTGCCCGGGCTCCTGGGGGGTAATTTATGGCTAATTAGGAGCCCTGTTAATTAGGGCCCAGCCCAGGGAAGGGGTGATTAGGAGCCCTGTTAATTAGGATGAGCCTCACCGGTGTCGGCGGCGCCTGGGGGGGTCTCTGGGGGGGGGTCCTGTGTGGGGGGAGAGCAGCCAGTGCCCGGCCCTTGTGCCCTGCCCCAGTCTGCCCCCTCAATCCCCATCCCAGTCCCATTCCCAATTTCCAACCCCAAATCCGTCCCCTGGTTCCCAGTTCCCATCCCAAATTTCCAATCCCAAATCCATCCCCCAGCTCCCAATCCCCATTTCCCAGTTCTCAGTCCCATTTCCCATTTCCCATTTCCCAGTTCCCAATCCCATTTCCCATTTCTCAGTACCCAATCCCCAGTTCCAGTTCCCATTTCCCAGTTTCCATTTCCCAGTTCCCAATCCCATTTCCCATTTCTCAGTACCCAATCCCCAGTTCCAGTTCCCATTTCCCAGTTCCCATTTCCCGGTCCTAGTCCCAGTCCCAGTCCCCAGTCCCATTTCCCATTTCCCAGTCCCAATCCCCAGTTCCCAGTTCCCATCTCCCATTTCCCAGTTCTCAATCCCAGTTCTTAGTCCCATTTCCCAGTTCCCAGTCCCCAGTTCCCAATCCCAAGTCCCCAGTCCCAATCTCCAGTTCCCATTCCCCATTTCCCAGTCCCACCCCGATACCCCCCTACCTCTCCCGCCTCCTCTCCCCCTCTCTCTCCAGGTTTTTGGGGCGCCGCCAGGAACTGGGGACCCCCCTGCAGGGATGGGGGGTGGTGTCAGAACCCCCCAAACTCCTCCCCGAACCCCCCAGACCCCCTGAGCCCCCCCTCACCTGGGGGCGTCACCGCTCGGGGTCCGGCTCTGCTGCTCCTGGGGGGGGGATCAGGATTTGGGGAGGGGGAACCCCAAAAATCGAGAGGGGGGGGTCAGAGAGGATAGGGGGGTGACATCACCTCGGGCGAGGGCTCCTCCTCCAGCTGCTCCGGGTCACTGTCACCGCCTGTGGGGACACGGGGGTGCCAGGGGGTCCCCAAAAGGCGGCAGGAGGATCGGGAGGATGACAGGGGGTCCCCATTCCCCTCACCTGCCCCACTGTGCCTCTCCCTGTGCTGCCGAGGCTCCGAGGACTCCTCCGTGCACTGAAACCAAAACGGGGGCACGAATACCTTGGGGGGACACCCCGAATTTCGCCCCAAAACGCCCCCTCCCCAAATCCCACCTCGTTCCCCGACCAGCGCTTGCTGCCGCTGTCCACGCTGTGGAAACCGGAGTCCAGCCCCCCCCGCGGCCGGAGGGGGGGACACGGCTCGTCCGGGGGGCTGCGGGGGACAAACAGCCATGGGAGACCCCCAAACCCCCCTGAGGGGACAGCGGGGTCCCTACTGTGCGACCCTTCTCATTTTACCATGCTGGGGCAGCAGGGGCGGCAGCCTCGGCCTCCAGGTACTTGAAGATGTGGACTTTGCCCTTCAGGCAGATCTAGGGGGGCAGCGAGGTGTCAGGCGGGGCTTTTGGGGGTCAGGGGAGGTTTTGGGGATCCCCCGGGCCCCCCCTCACCTGGGCGGGGGGGAACTGCAGGGGGTTGTTGTCGGCCAGCAGGATTTGGAGGTGGCGGAGGCGGCGGAAGCAGCGAGGGATGGCGACCACGCGGTTGCAGGAGAAATCCAGGCGGGCCAGGGGCAGATCCGAGAGCTCTGCCGGGGGAGGGGGGACAGCGACACGGGGGATGGAGGGGACCCTCCCCGAGGCGCGGACCCCCTCCCCGGAGCCCCGGCCCACCGTCGGGCAGCGCCGCCAGCAGGTTCCGCCGCACGCTCAGGTCCCGCAGCGCCCGCAGCTGCCCCAGCCCCGGCGGCAGCGCCCGCAGCCGGTTACAGCCCACGTCCTGCGGGAGGAACGGGCAAAACCGCGCCTGAAGGCGTGTAAATGCGCGAGAATTTGTGTACAAGTGTGTAAATGCGAGAGAATTTGTGTACAAGTGTGTAAATGCGTGTTCTGAAGGCGGGAGGGACAGTGATTCCTGATCTCTATTATCTGCTAACGCGCAGCTTTAACCAGCTGGGGCAATCATCTTTATAAATCCCTTTATAAAGAGAAGCTCCTGACTTTATCTGACACCTGCCCTTCAAACCAGGACAAACTGTTATTCCTAATTCCCCCATCTTCACCCTTAATTCCAAAATCACAACAATCCGGAGGGAGGGTGGGGTTGCACTCCCCATTCCATGGAGAAGATCCTGCCATCGCAGGAAGGGAGTCGCAGCCCCAGGGGAGGGGGTCGCAGCCCCCCGGGTCCCCGGCCGGCGCTCACCAGCTGCCGCAGCGTTCGCAGCGCGCCCAGGTTGTGCGGCAGCTGCACCAGGCGGTTGTTGCTGGCGTTGAGGACGCGCAGGGGCAGCAGGCACAGGCAGGAGGGCAGCGCGCTCAGCTGGTTGCGGCTGCGGGGATGGAGGCAGCGAGTCAGGGGGGCTGAATCCCCCAGAGATAAACCAGAATGATTCGATGAAAGCCTTTGGGTGGGTTGAAGTACGTTAAGCCGCTCACACACAAAGCAGACATTTACGTTAGTAAGTTTTAGGGTGAGCTCTAATGCTTTTAGTAAGGTGCAGATTCCACAGTGGCAGTGGAAGTTCTAGTGAAGGTTGAAAACATACTGATATTTTCAGCAAGAGGCTCCGGGCCCACAGGACTTGCACGTAATAGAGATATAGTAAGAATATTACTTGCCTTTTTCAAATAGAACAAGATAGAACACCTAGCGTGCTAAGAAACTGGAATTCTAATAGGTTAAGGAGTGATGGTCCAAGTTTGTTGGAAAAATCCTATATAAGAGTTAGTATTGGGGAGAGTTGGTGCTCTGCATTCCTGCGCGCTTTTGAGACCGATGTGCTTTGTAATAAGAGGTGTTTTGTAATAAATAATAACCTTTTTAACTATTAGCTGTTTCGCCTGTGTCGGAGCCAGGAGCTCCAAGCAGGAGCCCAAGAGCTGCGGAGTTGGTGCCTCAGAGCTCCAGCGGGGTCGCTGCTGGAGCCCGCGGCTCGCATCGCCGCTCGGGCCGTACCTGAGGTCCAGGTGCGCCAGCGCCCGCAGGTTGGCGATGGCGGGGGGAACGCTGCGCAGGCAGTTGTGGTACAGGCTGAGCCCCTCCAGCGAGACCAGGCGGCAGGCGGCCTCCGGCACCTCCCCGAACCGGTTCCGGGACAGGTCTGCGGGGACGGGGTGAACATGCGGGACCCCCAGGGATAAGGACAGCGGTGCCGAAGGGAACGGGGAAGCCGCGGGACCGCCCGGACCGGGCGCTCCGGCCCGGCCCGTCCCGGCGCCGCCGGCACCTCCCGCGGGCCTCGGGCTCGGCGGGGAGCGAGGCACCCGAAACCGGGAAGGGGAAACACCCGAGCGCCCCCGGGCTGTGGGGAAGGGTCGCGGGTCCTGCCCCGGGGTCGCGGCCTCACCGGCCTCTGTGGTGTCGCTGAGGTCCCAGCGCCGCGCCGCCGCCGCGGGGAAGGCGCGCAGCCGCCGCCCGGCCAGGCTGAGGGTGCCGGAGGCTTCTGCTTCTTCCAGGGCGCGCTCGGTGCCGGCTCCGCCGGGCAGGCGGCCCAGGCGCGGCGGCGGCTCGGCCGTGACAGCCCCCGCCGCCCCCGCGGCCCATGGCGGGCCCGGAGCTCCGCTCGCCGCGGCCGCCGCTGCCCGACTGAGCCGCGGACGCTTCCGGGCCCCGCCGCGGGGGCGGGGCCAAAGCAGCGACCAATCAGAACAAGGGGCGCCCGGGGAGGTGGCGAATGGGGGGGCTTTGCCCAGAGAAATGCACAAGTTTGCTCTTTGATTGATGGGTAAAGTGACCAATCGACATCAAACATGGGGGGGTGTGCTGCCCATTGAAGCAATCATGGCTAAAGAACAATCTCCACCAATCGCGGACGAGAAGGAGGAGCTCGTTGCCTAGCAACGGCAGCAAAAATATTGGCCGTCTCTGCCAATCGAGATCGAGGAGGCGGGAGCAGCAGACGAGATTGACGTGTAGCCAACCAATCGGTTTGAGGCAAGGGCGGGATGTAACCGCCCCGTGAGTATAGGGGGGCGGCGATCTCACCAATCAGGAGCTGACAGCAATGATTGACAAGGAGGTGAGGCGCAAATGAGCCAATCAGAAATGAGCAGAGGTTAGCAACGCCCCCTGCCTTGTTGAAGCCCCGCCCCGTCCCTGGCCCCGCCCCTTCGTTAACCCCGCCCTCTGCCTCTCTTAAAGGAGCCGCACCATTTAACGGGGAGATCCCGGGGGTCCCATTCTGGGGGGTCCAATCTGTGCCCCCCCCCTTGAGCGCGGAGCGAGGGCGGGGTCCCCCCAGCAGCTTCACTCACACGCTCCATCTCTGCACCCTTTATTGACATATGAGCGGGGGCGCCCCCCCAGCGCGGGGGGCTCCGGGGGGGTCTCAGGGGGTCCCCCGGCACGGCCTCTTGCTGAGGTTCCCCAAGATCTGCTGCTGCTGCGGGCGGAACGGCACCACGAAGGCGTCGGGGGACAGCAGCGCCGCGCCGTCCGCCCCCAGCCGCCCCATCAGGACGTAGCTGGAGCCTGGGAGAGATTTTGGGGAGGGGGTGTCAGGAGCTGGAGGGGGCAGAGACCCCCCCATCCCCTCGGGGGGCGCACCCACCTTTCTTGAGCGCGGGGCAGAGGCGGCAGGGCAGCTGCAGCCGCAGCGCGTCCCCCTTGGCGGGCGGGGGGACCCCCAGGCCCCCCGATTTGTGGAGGCTGAGCACGGAGACCACGGCCCAGCCCGGCTCCTGCGGCGACCCCCGCGACAGCGACTTCACCGTGCCGGTCAGCACTGCGGGACGGGGCGGGGGTCAGCCCCCAAAACTCCGGGACTGGGGTTTGGGGGATCAACCCCCCATCAAACACCCCGGGATTGGGGTCTGGGGGGCTCAACCCCCATTAAACCCCCAGGGATTGGGGTCTGGGGGGATCAACCCCCATTAAACCCCCCGGGATTGGGGTCTGGGGGGCTCAACCCCCATTAAACCCCCCGGGATTGGGGTCTGGGGGGATCAACCCCCATTAAACACTCCGGGATTGGGGTCTGGGGGGATCAACCCCCGTTAAACACCCCGGGATTGGGGTCTGGGGGGATCAACCCCCATTCCCCTCCCAGTTTCTGGGCACCGAACGGGGGATCAACCTCCCAAAACCCCCCCGCGATTGGGATTTGGGGGGTCAACCCCCAGTCCCCTCCCAATTTTTGGAACTAGTCGCAGTTCCCCCTTTTGTGGAGAACTCTCCTTTTTTGGGGGATTTGCCCCATTTCGGGGTCCCGCCCCTCTTTTTTGGGGGGGTTTCTCACGATCCCTGCCCGTTTTTTTGGAGGGGTTTCTCACGATCCCTGCCCGTTTTTTTGGGGGGGTTTCTCACGATCCCTGCCCGGTTTTTTGGGGGGTTTCTCACGGTCCCTGCCCGGTTTTTTGGGGGGGTTTCTCCGGTCCCTGCCCGGTTTTTTGGGGGGTTCTCACCCCAATCGCTGCTGCAGAAGTTGCTCTGGAGGGTCCCGGCGCGGCGGCAGCGCTGCGGGCAGGGGGTGCCCGAGGCCGGGGGGGCCGTGGGGGTCCCCGCCTTGGGGCTGGGGGGGCCCTTGCCCTTGCCCCCGCCCCGCGGTTTTTGGGGAGGGGTCTCGGGGGGCGTTCCCCGCTCCCGCAGGCTGTAGGTGGCCGAGAAGCCGTCGGCGGTGACGCTCAGGTCCGACACGAACTGGACCAGCAGCTCCGGGGAGCTGGAGACGATGGGGCTGGGGGGGACACGGGGGTCAGGGGGGCATCGGGGGGTCCCGGGGGCAGTTTGGGGGGGTCGGGAGGGGTTTGGGGGCGCAGAGTCTGTCAGGGGGGGTCAGGGTGGGTTTGGGGGGGGTCAGGGTGGATCGAGGAGCGATCCGGTCAGTTTTTTGGGGGTTGAGGCAGGTCGGGGGGGCTCGGCCGGCTCTGGGGGGGGCTCACCCGGGGGTCTCCTCCCCACAGAAGCGCCCGAGGCGCCGCGCGTCGTCCCGCGCCCCCCCCTCGAACACGGCCACGTAATCGTAGCGGCAATGCGGGTCGGGCTCCACGTCGAACTTCCCGAACCGCAGCTCCACCACCTGCAGCCGCCCCCCGACCCCCCAAAATTCGGGCTCAGACCCCCTGGATCCCCCTGAACACCCCCCGCGTTCCCTCAACCCCTCCAGACCCCTCCCCAAATTCCCCAGAGCCTCCCCGGACCATCCCGGTCGCAGCTGGAGCACCCCCGCCACCCCCTGTGACCCCCCAAAGGGTTTCTGGCCCCCCAAAATCCCTCCTGCCCCTCCCAAATCCCCCCCAGACACCTGCCAAGCCCTCCTGACCCCCCCATCATCCCCAAAATGCCGTCCGACTCCCCCAAACCCTCCCGACACCTCCAAACCCCCAAACCCGCTCTGACCACCCCCCCCCCGTCCCCCCAAACCTTGTCGGGGGGCGCCACGATGTGCCAGGAGCAGCTGATGCCGGGGGGGATAATTCTCCTCGGGCCAGTTTGGGGTGCTCAGGCTGCCCTGGGGCTTCTCCAGCCGCCCGCCACAAACTGATGCTCTGGGGGGGTGGGAAGGGGGGGGGGGGGTCACATTTTTGGAGGGCACAGACACGATCGGACACCCCCCACCCTCCATTTCCCACACCGCCGGCGTCTCCTCTGTCCCTGAGACCCCCCTAAAATCGGGGGAGATTGGGGAGGGGGCTCTGCCAAAACCACCCTGGGATGGGGGGGGAGGAGGTGGAATTTGGGGAGCAAGACCCCCCCCCCACGGGACTGTTTTTGTAAATTTGGGGGGGCGGAGGGGGGGGGGTCGTACTCACCGTCAAAATAGTGCCAGGACTCCCCGAAAAAATGGGGTTTATTAAAGCCCCCCGACCGCCGCCGTCCCTGGGGGGGTCCTGCAAAAGGGTTGGGCTGGATTGGGGGTGGCCTGCGGGGGTCTTGGGGGTGGTTTCGGGGGTCTCCGTGGTGGTTTTGGGGGTCTCCTGCTCTCCAGTTCGTGCTCCCTGTCCCTCTTTCCCCCTCAGCTTTTCCCTCCATTTTGTGCCATACTTTCCTTCATTTTTTCCTGACACTTTGCCCTATTTTTGTTTTTTTCTTCTGGCTTTTTTTCCCTCCAACTTTTTCCTTTTTTTTCACTCATGCTTTCCTCAGTTTTTTTTTTTTTTTTTTTTTTTTCAGTTTTTCTCCCTATTTTTTTTCTCTTTTTATTTTTCTCCATTTTCTTTCACACTTTCTCCTCAGCCTTTCCCTCCTTTCTTCTCTTGTACTTTCCCCTCGTTTCCCTGTTTCTCCTCACACTTTCCCTCCATTTCCTCTCCACCCTTTTCAATTTCTCCCTCACACATTTCCTTCATTTCCCTCTTTTTTTTCACCTCTCACATTTCCCTATCAGGGTTTTTTTCTCTCCGTTTTCAGTTTCACACCTTTCCCTCCTTTTCCATTCACACTTTCTCCCCATTCTCACTGTTTTCTCCTCGCACTTTCCCAATTTCACGGTTCCCCCTCCGCAGCTTTTCCCTCTTTTCTCTTTTTTTCGTTTTTAATCTTTTTTCTATTTTTTCCCTTTTTTCTCTTTTTTATTACTGCAATTTTTTACTCCAGGAACCCTCCTGGGAGAGATTTTGGCCTCTCAGCCCACACTTTTTTTTTTTTAGGGGGGAGGGGGGGTGCTGCTACAAGATTTTGGGGGTGCTGCTACAAGATTTTGGGGGTGCTGCTACAGGATTTTGGGGGTGCTGCTACAGGATTTTGGATTTCTGCTGCTTTCCAGGGATCTCCTCGGGTGGTTTTGGGGGTGTCCCCGTGGGATTGTCCCTGCTCCCCGCCGGCGGTGCTCCCTCCCCTTTGGTTTATTTATTTTTTTCTTTTTTTGGAGGTCTCCCCGCAACCCCTCCCTCACCCACCGTTGCTCGGGGGGCTGCCGGCGCTGAACCAGGCCAGGAATCCCCTCCCGGCCGTGCCGCCGTCGCTCTCCATGTGCAGCCGCAGCCGGTTTTGGGGCGCCCGCAGAGCCCCCGGCCGGAAGGTGCCGCAGAAACGCCCCAAAAGCGGCGCCCCGGGGCCGTGACCCCCGAAAACCGAGAGGGCATCGAAGCGGCACAGCGGGTCCGGCTCCAGGTCGAAGACGCGGAAGGACAAGGTGGCCACCTGGCCCTCGGGGACCTGGGGGACATCGGGGGTCACCGCCTGGTCTTCACGGAGGTGGAGGAGGGCCAGGATGGACATCGGGGGACACCCGGAACGCCGGGGACATTGGGGGACACCGCTCGGCCCTCGGGTTTCTGGGGTGGGGGGCGGCACAAAGCGACATCGGGGGACACACGGAGCGGTGTCACCTCGGGGGACACAACGGGGGAAGAGCCAAGGGGGAACCGCAGCGTTCAGCGGAGCCCCGGGGTGGGTTGGGGTGAGCGGGGCGGGGGTCCCTGGGTCTGGGGGATTCCCCGGGGGCGACCCTGGGTTTTGGGGTGCCCCGGGAGGGTCCGTACCGTGATGGTCCAGGTGCAGTTGCTGCCGGGGGGGTAATGCCGGGGGAAGCCCTCGCTGGCGATGAACCCCGACTCGCCGCGATGGTCCCCCCCGCACGGGAACACCGGGAACACCGGCCTGGGGGGACACGGGGGAAAACGCGAGTTTGGGGGGGATCCCAGATCCCCGGAGAAGGTCCCGGGCCGCGGCTCCGGGGAGTTTTGGAGCAGTCCCGGCTCTGGGGATGTTCCCAGCTCGCCGTTGGGGTTCCGGACCGATGACCGAGCAGGTCCCGGTGCCCAGGGCAGTGTCCGGTCCCCGGAATGCCCCGCCTCGGGCCGAGCCCTGTCCGCGGGGGGGGTCGCTCCCCACCCGGGGTGCCACGTCCTGAGGGTCCCGTGTCCTGTCCCGGGGGTCCCGTTACCTGCTGGCGTTGGGCCGGGCGCTGGGCGGGGGGCTCGGGGCCGCCGCCTGCCCCGCGGCCGGGCTCGGGCTCAGAGCCCCCAGCGCCCCCAGCAGCAGCAGCGGCCCGAGGCGGCTCATGGCGCGGCCGGGCCGGGGCGAACGGGGCCGGGACGGGGCCGGGACGAGCCCGGGGGTACGGGAGGAATGGGGGGGCGGGAACCAACGGGAAGGGGCGTGACCTGGAAGCGACACGCCCCAAAGGGGCGGAACTCATGACCACGGCTCCAAAGCACTTGGGGAGGAGCGCGGTTTTCTTAATGACCACGCCCATAATTTACCCATAAATGGCGAGGGCGGAGACTCCACTCGGCTCCACCTCGGGGAGTGGCCAAGAGCTGCCAGGCTGGAGTGGGCGGGGCCAGCAGAGAGGAGGCACCAGACTGGGAGGGAGTCCCCAGAAATGAGGCGGGTCAGTTTAATTAGCGGGATCGCCGTTAATCAGCGACTCCTCTGTAATCAGGGGAGTCCCACCGGCCGAGGGCCGCTCCCGCAGACACACACAGGCGGGGAGGGGGCACCGTGACAGCAGCTAGGGGCCTCCCAGGCGGGGAGAGCCCCCCGATTGTGGGAGGGGAGAGGCCGTGATTGTCCATTTGGGGGGGTTTGGGGCGTGTCCCCAAAATCCCACACCCACTACGGGATGGGGCCCCGCGCCTTCAGGTCGGGAGCTGAACGCTGGCGGCGGACACGGAGCGGGGGCGTTCCCGCGGCGGGGGGAGGCGACCCCCCGTCCAAGGACCCCCGGCGGGGCCGCCCCGAGGGCGGGGGCGGCGGCGGGGGACTGTTTTCGGCTTGGGGGGAGTCCCCGCCGCCCGCCCAGGCCAGGCGGTGCTGAGGGTTGCTCTTGAAGGGGAAGCGCAGCTTGGAGTCCTGTGGGGCCGGGTGGAAGCGCGGGGGGCGGCGGGGGTCGCCCCCCGCCATCAGGCGGGCCTGCTCCTGGCGCAGCCAGCGCAGCCGCCCCCGCCGGAACGCCGGGTCCTGCTCCATCAGCCGGCACAGCCGCGCCGCCGCCGCCGACGGGGGCGAGGGGGGCGGCGAGCCCCGCTCCGGCTCCGGGGGGCGTTCCTGGGAGGGGTCTCGGGGGGGCGGCTCGGCCTCGTCACCATCGTCCTGATGGGGGGGAGCAGAGGGGGGTTTACAGGGACATTTCGGGGCGTCAGGGGTGGGTTTGTGGAGTCGGGGCGCTGGGATCTGTGCTGGGGGGCTGTGGGGCGGGATCGGCTCGGGGGGGGGCTTTGGGGGTGCCCGGGACCCCCCGTCCCTCACCGGCGGCAGCGGGATGACGCGCTCCATCTGCCCCACGCGGTCGCGCAGGGCGCGGATCTGCTCGTCCTTGGCGCTGTTCTGCCGCTTCACCTCGCGCAGGATCCCCGCCAGCCGGTCCAGGTGCAGCCGCAGCCCTTCCACCTCGCTCACCTGCTCGCCGCCGCCCTCCTCCTCCTCAGCGCCGCCGCCCACCGCGTCCCACACGTCGCGGGCCACCGCTCGCCAGCCGTCGCGCTCGGTGGGCTCGCGCTTGCCGTGCCGGCGGCACAGCTCCCGCAGCCGCGCCAGGCTCAGCGCCTCCAGCTCCCGCCGCGCCGGCCGCGGCTCCCGCAGCGCGACCTCCAGGCTCAGCTCCCGCACGGCCTGCGCCTTCAGGTCGGCCATGGTCACCCACGGCGCGCTCGGGGTGCCGGGGGCGCTCGGCGGGGTCGGGGAGCCCCGGCGGCGCTGCGGGATCTGGTAAACGCGCAGCGGCTCCCGGCGCTTGCCCGGCGCCGGCAGCGGGAGCCCCGCCCGGCGCAGCACCGAGCGCACGGCGGGCGCCGGCAGCGCCTGGCGCAGCGACGAGATCAGGCGCCAGCCCGCCTCGTAGCACGGCGGGTCCGCGGCGGCGGGGGGCTGCGGGGACACGGGGACGGGCTGGGACACCGAGGGACACCCAACACATCCCCGAGGGACAGCCAAAACATCCCCGGGGGACACCCAACACATCCCCGGGGGACACCCAACACATCCCCGGGGGACACCCAAAACATCCCCGAGGGACCCCCAAAAACATGCCTGAGGGACACCCAAAAGCATCCCTAAGGGACACCCAGAAAACACCCAAGACACACCCAGGACACTCATGGGGACACTGAAGTGACAACTGTGACACCCAGGGATCACCCAGCTACACACAGAGGAGCTGGGGGTCACCTGGGATTATCCATGGGACACCTGTTGGACACTCAGGGGACACCAGAACAACCCAAAATTCCCAAATGACCCCTGTGGCCCCCTCACCTGCGGCTGCTCCAACTCTTCCTTCTCCCCCTGGGGTTGGTTCTCCAGCTCCTGGAGCCTGTGGGGGGACACACACACGGGGTGAGCCCCCTGACCCGTCCCCAGGTGTCCCCAGGTGTCCCCGGGTGCTGTCCCCACCTCTGCAGGCGCATGTCGATGCCCTGCTGCTCCAGCAGCTCCCTCTGTGCCAGGTTCCAGTCCGGGGGGGGCCCGGGGGACGCCCCCCGCTCCCGCTCCCGCCGCGCCTGCTCCGGGTGCGTGAAGCGGAACACGTGGTTCTTCCCCAAAATGAGGCGGTGGCCTGGTTTGGGGGGGTTGGAGGGGGTCACAGGGGGGATTTAGGGTAAATTTATGGGGGATTCAGTTGGGAAATGGAGGTTTCAGAGTGACGTAATGGATTGGGCAGAAAAAATCCAACAGGGTTCGTGGGAGGTTCAGGGGAACTTGGGGAGCACACTGAGATTTTTGGGAGGGTTCAAGGGAGAGCCACAGGGATCTGGGGGGATTTTGGGGGTCCCTACCCGACTTGAGCACCACCGGCTCCGTCACCTGCTTCCCGTTGACGTAGGTCTCAGCCCCCTGGCACGGCTCCAGCGTCACCACAACTTCAGGAGGGAACAACGGGGGGGGGGGAGTCACCTCCCTGCTGAACTGAGGGGGGGGAACCCCAAATCCCACCCCCCAAAATCCCCCCAGCCCCACGGCCGGCACAGGGGCAGCGGTACCTGGGAGGGCCGTGGTGACCTGCTCCAGTGACAGCATTTTGGGGAGGGGAGGGGGGGAGAAAGAGGAGTTAAGGTGTGCCAGGAGGGGGCTGGGCAAGGTGGGGGGCACCCCAAAACGTGGCGTACCTTCCCCCGAGGGGTCGGGGCGGCTGCGGAACACGCAGTGCTGCTCCCGGATGAACGGCCCCGACAGCTTGATGTCCACATCCACCTGGCCCACCCTAAAACACGGCAAACTGGGGGGTCCAGGAGGCTCTGGGGGGCCCTGAGGGGGTGTGGGGGTGCCACGGCCCCCCACTCACCTGGTGACACCGTCCTTGATGTGGTACAGCAGGCACTCGGACATCAGCGGGTCCTCGTTGAGGTTCACCAAGTGCGGGGTCTTTTGGGGGCGGGGGGCACAAAAATACAAACAGAGTCAGGATTGGGGTGGGGTGGGAGGAGTGTCTGTCATGGTGGGACCCCCCCAGCCCCCCCGACTCACCTTTTTTGGGGAGAAAACGCCGACGGTGCCGCCGTCCTCCCGCAGAGCCACCCCCATCTCGGCCAGCAGAGCTTCCCTGGGGGGCACAGGGAATGTGGGGGGATGAGAGGGTGGGGGGGATGAGAGGGTGGGGGGGCCCAGAGGGCTTGGGAGGGGGTCTGGGGGAGTTCAGGAAGTGTTGAGGTTTGGGGAGCTATGGGGGCACTGGGGGGAGGCATAGGGAGCATTTGGGTTGACCTTGGGGGGGGTTCAGGTAATGTGGGGGGGCTGGGGAAGGTTTTGGGGGTCGTGGTGGGGGCTTGGGGCCCCCCCTCACCGCTCCAGCCTCAGGGCTTCTGTCCGTCTCAGCTTCTCCTCCCACGTCTCGTTGAGCTCCGCGATGATTTTCTCCGTCTCCTGGGAGAGAGCAACGATTGTGGGGGGGTCCCCTGCACTTTGGGGGAGGGGGTCGCAGACCCCCTGGCTCTCAGCGGATCAGGAAGGTGCTTTAGGGTCACCTGCAGTCGCTCCATGGCCTCAGTAGGGCCCAGGGGGGGCTCCAGACTGGGATCCCCGTTGAGGGCGGGGGATGTTGTGGCAGGGGGGGCAGAGAGGGAGGTGTCGGAGAGACCTGGGGGGAGATGGGGGCTCGGTGTGGGGGGTGTCACCTGCTGCACCCCCATATCACACCCTCACTGTGCCCACAGCACCCCCCGCCCCCAAACCCCACCCCACCTCCACCCCCAAACGCCCTCCGCAAACCCATCCCCCCCTACAGAACCCCCTAAATCTGCCCCCCGGCCCCATCCGCAGCCCCCCAGACCCCCAGAGCCCACCAGCCCCTCACCCTGGGCGCTGAGCAGCTCCCGCAGCCGCGTCACCTCCTGGCGCAGCTCCCGGATCAGCCGCGCGTTCGGGTCCTCGTTGATCACGGCGTGGCACCGGATCTGCTTCGTGCGGTCAGCGTAGCTGGGGCAGGAAAGGGCAGGATCAGGGCTGGGGGGCTGGGATCCCCCTCCCCACACCCCAAAACCCGCCCAGGGCCCGCCCTCACCGCAGGGTGCTCAGCGTCTCCTCGTAGCTGCAGTCGGCCGGGCTCAGTGCCGCAATCATGGCTGTGCGCGAGTTCCCGCCTGCGGGGACGCCGTGAGGGGTTTTATGGGGGGCTGTGAACCCCGGAAAACACCTCCCCGTGCTCCCCCCGCTCCTCCCCAAACCCACAAACCCACCCAGGTTCTCCTTCAGCAGCCAGGTCAGCACTGAGTCCCGGTACGGGATGAAATCCGGCTTCTTCTTCTTGCTGGTCTGTTGGGGGGAAGTGAGGCCGTGAGGGCTCCCCAAAAAAAAGGGGGGGGATCCTCGAGGGGATGGGGGTGACCCCCGGACTCACCGCCTCGGCCAGGGCAGAGATGACCTTGCCCAGAGTGGTCAGGGACTTGTTGATGTTGGCACCTTCCTGGGCAGGGAGAGGAGGGGGAGCGGGGCTCAGGAGGGATTTTTGGGTTTTTGGGGAGTTTCTTTTGGGGTGCAGGGCGTGGCTGCTCACCTTGAGGCGCACGCCCTTGGCCCCCGAGGCGTCGGCGCGCTCGCTGCCCGCCAGGTCCACCAGGCTGATGCGGCTCACCTGGGGGGGCAGGGGGGTTTGGGGGGATCTAGGAGGGAATTCCGGGGGAAAATGGGGGCGTGAGGGGGTTTGGGGGGATCTAGGAGGGAATTCCGGGGGGAAATGGGGGCGTGAGGGGGTTTAGGGGGATCTAGGAGGAAATTCCAGGGGGAAATGGGGGCGTGAGGGGGTTTGGGGGGAATCTGGAAGTCTTGTGGAATAGTGGGGGTGGCTTGAGGGAGTGGAGAGAATCGTGGGGGAGTTTGGAAGGGAAGTGGGGGAAATCTGGGTGTGTTTGGGGAGAGATTTGGAGGTTTTGGTGGGAATTCGGGGATATTTTCAGGAGCATGGGGGAATTCAGCAGGGATTTTGGGGTACTCGTGGAGAACAGTGGGTGATGGGGGAATTTTGGGGGTGTTTTTAGGAGCTGGATTTTGGGGGTGTTTTTAGGAGCTGGATTTTGGGGGTGTTTTTAGGAGCTGGATTTTGGGGTGGGATTCAGGGTGATTTCGGGGGAGTCTCAGGCACTCCCCTACAATGAGATGACTCAGCAGCTGGCTGAAGGTGAATTTTGGGGGTGACGGGGAGATTGCAGGGGCGATTTCAGGGGTGGGACGGGTTTGGGGCTGCCCTGACCTTCTCCGTGCTGAGGTCGCTGAGCGGGTCCTGGCGGCGCTGGCTGAACACGATGGTGAACACGGCGTGCGAGCGGCTGCTCGTCTCGTTCATGTTGGTGGCCGCCACCGTCCTGCGTGGGCGAGTTTGGGGGGACCCTCGGTGCCTGCGGGGGCGTTTGGGGGGCGCCCCGAGCCCCTCTGCGAGCCCACCTGGCCTTGTTGCCGCTGTCCATGAGGTCGGCGATGTCGGCGAAGGAGGCGACGGCGAGGCGCGACAGGTCCTGCACGTAGGGCCCGAGCAGGGGGTGCTCCCGCACCCGCAGCCCCCCACGGCTCTTGGGGTTCAGCAGGTCCCGCACACGCTCGCAGTAGATCTCCAGGTAGCTCACCTGAGGGGGCACCCAAAACTCAGCGGGGCCCCCAAAACTCGTGGGGGTCGGGGGGGGGCGTGAAACCGTGAAAATGGAGAGGGAGGAAAGAGTCGGACTGGGGGAACGCCCCAAAACTGGGGGGGATGTTGGGGGAGGAATACCCAAAATTGTGATGGGCTGGGGGGATCAGCTGAGCCCTTGAAATGTTGGGATGGGTGGCAGATGAACCCCCAAGTTGTTGGGGAGAGTGTGGGGGGAGTCTGCTGGAGCTGCACACCCAAATTGCCCAGAGGGTTGTGCTGTGAATCCCCAAACCCCTCTCACCTCCACAGAGAGCTCAGGAAACCCTTTCCAAACCCCCAAACCCCCCACACCTTCACAGAGAGCTCAGGAAACCCTTCCCAAACCCCCAAACCGCCCTCACCTCCACAGAAAACGAAAGTTCAGGTGACCCCTCCCGGGCGACGCGGGCGAACAGATCCTCGCAGAGCTGCAGGAGAGCGGCGCTGAGCTGGGGCTGGGGGGCTCCAGCCCTTCCCGAGCCCCGCGGGAGCCCCCCCGGCCCCGGACCTGCGGGATGATCCCGCGCTGCCCCGGCTCCTGCCGCCCCATCATGGTGTAGGACTTGCCGGCGCCGGTCTGGCCGTAAGCCAGGATGCAAACGTTGTAGCCCTCGAAGGCGTGCGCCAGCATCTCCTCGCCGATGTCCTGGTACACCCGGCGCTGCGAGGCGAAGTTGGGGTCCTCCTCCTGCGGGGGGAGCGGGTGAGGGACCCCCGAGCCGCCCGCGGGTCCCCCCAGCCCCGCCGGCACTCACCGAGGTGTGGGACCAGTACGAGTAGTCGAAGGTGAAGTGCTTGGTGCCGTCCTTGGGCAGCTTGGGGTTGGTGATGCCTGGAGTGGGGAGGGGGCGGCGGGGTTGGGGTGACCCCCCCACGTCACCCTCAACGCCCCCAGCACCGTCACCCCCCCCAAAAAGCCTCCCAGTTGCTATTTTTAGCCCGGCGGCAGCTGGTCCTCCGGGCCCTTGGCCAGCACGGGACAAGGACGGGGACAGCAGGGGGGGGGTCCCGCACCGCAATTCCCCCTCCCGGAGGTCGCTCCCTCTCGGGACCCTCCCCCAAGGCGCCCCCCACTCACAGGTGGTGTTCCCCCGCATCTGGATGACACACTTGGCCTGGCGGCTGCTCTCCCGAGCGCTGAACGGCCGCACCCGCACCGCCACCTTCACCGAGGCGCCCGCCATGCCCGCGACAGCCTCACCCTGTCGCGACAGGGCAGCGTCACCCCCGGGGACCCCCCCGCCCGCCCGCAGCACCGCCCGGCCCGGGCGGCAGGGAGGGAACGGGGGCTGGATCCGCGTCCCTCCCAAAATCCCGCCCAAGGAGAGCCCTAAAAATAACCTGGGGCGGCGCCGGGGAAGGTGGCGGTGATGAAACGGCCCCCCCCCGAAGCGCAGCTGGCATTTTGGCAGGGTCAAAGGTCAGGGGTGGGATTTGGGGTGGGCAGAGGGGAAGGGGGGCGTGAGAAGCGCCCCCCTCACCTGTTCCCGGGTGAACCCGGGTCAGCAGGAACAGCACATGACAGCCCCGGCTGCCCCTGGAACACCCAAAACGCGGGGGTCCCAATCCCTCAGATCCCTCAAACCCCCTACACCTGCTCGGGAACCCTCCTGAGAGTCCTCAACTCCCCCCACAGCTCCCCTAAACCTGCTCCTGTACCCCTGTGCTCCCCTAAACCCAATTCCCACACCCTATAGCCCCCTAAACTCCCCTACAGGATCCCTAAACCTGCTCCTGTACCCCTGTGCTCCCCTAAACCCAATTCCCACACCCTATAGCCCCCTAAACTCCCCTACAGGATCCCTAAACCTGCTCCTGTACCCCTGTGCTCCCCTAAACCCAATTCCCACACCCTATAGCCCCCTAAACTCCCCTACAGGATCCCTAAACCTGCTCCTGTACCCCTGTGCTCCCCTAAACCCAATTCCCACACCCTATAGCCCCCTAAACTCCCCTACAGGATCCCTAAACCTGCCCCTAGGCCCCTGGGATCCCTGCGAGCCCCCCGAATTTGCTCCCCCCGAGGCCCGAGACCTCTCAGAGCTGTGCCCACAGCCCCGCCGCGGCAGCTCACCGGCGCCGCGGTGCCGCATCCCCTCAGCCCGGTGGATCCCGGTGGTTCCGGTGGTTCCCGGTGGTTCCGGGGCTGCGGCCGCGCCCGGCCGGGCGGGGCGGGGCCTGCCGGGAGGTGGGGCGGAGCCTGGCGCTTGACGCATGCGCGCGGAGGGCGCTGCCCCGCCTCCTCTTAAAGGGGCAACGCTGGGCAGGTGGGGCCCGAAGCTCGGGCGGCTTTTCCCGCCTTTTTCCCCCTCAGGGTTGTCCCAGTTTCCCCTCACATTTATCTCCTTTTTCTTTCAGGGTTTTTCTCTCACTCTTCTCTTCTCTGCTTTTTTTTTTTTTTTTTTTTTTTTTTCTTTTTTTTTTGTGGCATAGTTTTCTTTCCATATTCTCGTTCTTTTTTTCTTTTTTTTTTCCTTCAAGTTTCCCTCAATTACTTTCACCACGATTTTCACTTAATTTTTTCTCAGCTTCTCAGTTTTCTTCCTCACTCTTCTCTCTTTTTCCTCTAACATGTTTTTACTTTACTCTTTCTCCTCATTCTGGCCTTTTCCTTGCCAAGCTTTTTCCCGTTTCCCCCCTCAGGCATTTCCCTTCATTCTCCTCAAAATTTCACAGATTTGTCTTTTCACTTTTTTCGCTCATCTCCTCCACTCTTCCCTCACCCTTTCTCCCAATTTCTCCTTACACTTTTCTTCTTTTTTTGTCGAATTTCCCACTTCTCACCCTTTCCCCTCATTTTCCTCCTTCCACTTTTTTCCTCCCCTCTTTCCCTATAATTTTTTTGTCATATTTTTTCCTCCATTTCTCCCCGTTTTTCTTCCATTTCCCCTCACCCTCAGGACGCCCCCACGACGCGGAGAACCCTCCAGGTAGGGCCCAAAAATGGCTGCAGAAGGCCTCCAAATCCTCGAAATGGCCCCAAACTCGCCTCAAAAATGAGTATTGACAATACTAACTTTTCAACACTTCGAAGCTCCATTGTTTAGTAGTTATGTAGTCTAACAATACAACTGGTAGTTCTAATTGTAGAGTGTGGCGTGTTAATATGACTGAATCCACGTGCGTTTGTTCGTGTAACCGGAGTAATGAGTGGTACAGACGGACTTACACGATTTAATTAAAAAAACTTGTTATCAGGGGACTCTCCGCCCACACGACCCCGAGTGCCCCTCACGGCCACGCCCCAGCGCTGGCCACGCCCACCCCGGCGCCGCGCCCCGCCCCCTGCGCGCTGACGTCACGCGCCGGCGGCGCTGTCGGCGCTGGCCCCGGCGGGCGGGAAGATGGCGGCGGGCGGCGGGGGCGGGGGCGGCGGCGGCGGCGGCCCTGAGGCACCAGGTGGGGCCGGGGGGGGCCGGGGCGGGGCCGAGGGCGGGGACGGGGGAGCTGGGGGGCGGGGATGAGGGGGTGTGCGGGGCGGGCGTGTGGGGCTGCGGTGGGGCGGGCTGGGAGGGGTGTAGGGTGGAGATGTGGGGCGCGGTGGGCGGGGTGTGTGGGGTTACAGGGCAGAGATATTGAGGGGCAATAGGGCAGGGATTTGGGGTGCAAGGAGCAGGGCGTGTGGGGCTGTAGGGCAGGGATGTGGGGTGTGATGGAGCAGAGATGTGTGGCTATAGGGCAGGGATGTGGGGTGCGATGAGCTGGGAGTGTGGGATTATAGGATAGAGATATGGAAAGGCAATAGGGCAGAGATGTGGGGTGTGATGAAGCAGGGATTTGGGGTTATAAGGCAGGGATTTGGGGTGTGATGGAGCAAAGATGTGTGGTTATAGGGCAGAGATTTGGGGTGTTTTGGGGCAGGGATTTGGGGTGTTATGGGGCAGGGATTTGGGGTGTGATGAGGCAGGGATTTGGGGTGTTTTGGGGCAGGGATTTGGGGTGTGATGGGGCAGGGATTTGGGGTGTTATGGGGCAGGGATTTGGGGTGTGATGAGGCAGGGATTTGGGGTGTTTTGGGGCAGGGATTTGGGGTGTTTTGGGGCAGGGATTTGGGGTGTTATGAGGCAGGGATTTGGGGTTATAAGGCAGGGACTTGGGGTGTTATGGGGCAGGGATTTGGGGTGTTTTGGGGCAGGGATTTGGGGTGTTATGGGGCAGGGATTTGGGGTGTTTTGGGGCAGGGATTTGGGGTGTTATGGGGCAGGGATTTGGGGTTATAAGGCAGGGACTTGGGGTGTTATGGGGCAGGGATTTGGGGTGTTATGGGGCAGGGATTTGGGGTGTTATGGGGCAGGGATTTGGGGTGTGATGAGGCAAGGATTTGGGGTGTTATGGGGAAGGGATTTGGGGTGTGATGGGGCAGGGATTTGGGGTGTTATGGGGCAGGGATTTGGGGTGTGATGGGGCAGGGATTTGGGGTGTTATGGGGCAGGGATTTGGGGTGTGATGGGGCAGGGATTTGGGGTGTTATGGGGCAGGGATTTGGGGTGTTTTGGGGCGGGGATGTGGGGGATACAGGGCAGAGGCACTGAGTACAATATATAAAGATGCTGAGGATGGTGACTGGTCCCTGTTCCCGTGTCCCCCCCACGTCACCCCGTTGTCTCCCCGCCCCATCTCCCCATTTTGGGGGTCCCTGCAGGCTCCAGCCCTTCCTGCGCCCCCCGAGGGGAGCCCTGAGGGCCCCACGCTCACCCCGCCATGAGCAGCAAGGAGCCCCCTGAGGTCTCAGGTAAGGGGAGGGGGCCGCAGGGGGGCTGGGGACAGCGAGGGGACACCCAGGGGACACTGAGGGGACACCCAGGCCTCCCCCTGGCAGCAGAGAGGAGCCACCTGAAGGTTTTCCTGCCGCGGAAGCTGGTGGAATGTTTGCCCAAATGTCCCGTCCTCCCCAAGGAGCAGCTGCGCTGGAACACCAATGAGGTGGGGAGGGGGCACAGGGGGACAGGGCAGGGGGGGAACATCGGGTGGGCTTTGGGGGGCACAGGGGACGCCAACCGCCTGTCCCCCCCCAGGAAATCGCCTCGTACCTCATCACCTTTGAGAAACACGACGAGTGGCTCTCGTGCTCCCCGAAAACCAGGTGTGGGGGGCTCGGAGGGGGGCTGGGGGTCCCGGGGAGGTCCCGGGGGGGTCCCGGGGGGGTCCCGGCGCCCCCTGACCCCGTGTCCAGGCCGCAGAACGGGTCGGTGATCCTGTACAACCGGAAGAAGGTCAAGTACCGCAAGGACGGGTACTGCTGGAAAAAGCGCAAGGATGGCAAGACCACCCGCGAGGACCACATGAAGCTGAAGGTGCAGGGGGTGGAGGTAGGAGGAGGGGGGACCCCAAACAGACCCTCCCTCCCCGCAAAAACAACCCTTTCCAAAAAGCTGCAGGAGATGGAGGTGGGGGTGGGCTGGGAATGCACAGGGAGCGGTTTGGGGGTGTCGGCACACCCACGGAGGGGGTCCGGGGGGTCCTCGGTGCCCTCCAGGGACAGTTTTGGTGTGCTGGGGACACGCAGTGGACGGTCTAGGTGGCACAGGATCCCTAGCTGTGCGTTTAGGGGTGCTGGGAGATCCCTGCTTGGTGGTTTGGGGGTGTTGGGAAACAGGCAAAATGGGGTTTGGGGGTGTCAGGCTCCTCCAGCCAGGCAGCTGAGAGTCTGGGGTCCCCCCACACCTGGACATGAGGCTTCCAGGGGATGCAGGGAGCCCCAAAAAGCTGAATGGAGGTGGCAGGGTCCCCCAGTCCATGGCAGGGTCCCCCAATCTGTGCTGTTCCCCCCAGTGCCTCTACGGCTGCTACGTGCACTCCTCCATTGTCCCCACCTTCCACCGCCGCTGCTACTGGCTGCTGCAGGTAACGGGGGGCAGCGGGACCCCCCTGAACCCCCCAGAGCCCCCAGCCCCTCCCCAGAACCACTCTATGTGCCCCCTGAACCCCCCAGAGCCCCCAGCCCCTCCTCAGAACCACTCTGTGTGCCCTGAACCCCCCAGAGCCCCCAGCCCCTCCCCAGAACCACTCTGTGTGCTCCCTGAACCCCCCAGAGCCCCCAGCCCCTCCCCAGAACCCCTCTGTGCCCCCCAGAACCCCGACATCGTGCTGGTGCACTACCTGAACCCCCCTGTGCCCCCCAGAACCCCGACATCGTGCTGGTGCATTCCCTGAACCCCCCTGTGCCCCCCAGAACCCCGACATCGTGCTGGTGCATTCCCTGAACCCCCCTGTGCCCCCCAGAACCCCGACATCGTGCTGGTGCATTCCCTGAACCCCCCTGTGCCCCCCAGAACCCCGACATCGTGCTGGTGCACTCCCTGAACCCCCCTGTGCCCCCCAGAACCCCGACATCGTGCTGGTGCATTCCCTGAACCCCCCTGTGCCCCCCAGAACCCCGACATCGTGCTGGTGCACTACCTGAACGTGCCGGCCATGGAGGAGTGCGGCCGGCCCTGCGCCCCCCCGCTCTGCAGCCCCCCGCTCTGCGCCGCCGCCGCCGACCCCCGCGAGTGGCTCAAGTGGTCGCAGGAGGAGCTGGTGGCCCAGCTCCGCCCCATGTGTGAGTGGGGGGCGGCCCCGCAGCCTTTCCCCGGGGGGTTTTACCCGTGGGGTTGTGGGGTGGGGGGAAGAGACACCCTAAATCGCGTTTTTGATAGGTTTGTGGTCCCCTTTCTCAAAGCCTGCGGGGTAAATTGGGGCTGGGCAGGGGGAGGATGCCCCCAAACCCCCCCTGTGGGGTTTTGCTTCCCTTTTCTTGTGGGATGAGATAGTTCTGGGGCAGCGTGAAGGTGTTTTGGAGAGAACACACCAAACTCCCTTCAGGGTGTAGTGGGGTGTGTGGGATGTGTGTGTGTGGCTGTTCTGGGGGGGCTGGAGAGGGGAGTGCACGGCACAGCCCCCTCGCTGAGGGCTTCTCCCCCCTGTCCCGCAGTCCACGGGGTGAAGTGGGGCTGTGGGAACGGGGGGGCTCCCCCCGGGCTGTCCCTGGAGCAGCTGGTGCAGCACGTCCTGGAGCGGCACCAGGCGCGGCTGCCCCCCCGCACCCACGCCTGCCTGTGCGCCGGGGGGCTGGGTGAGACAGAACCCCCCGAACCCCCTGAACACCCCAGAACCCCTGGGGACCCCCTCGAACCCCTGGGGAACCTCCCGAACCCCTGGGGAACCTCCCCGAAACCCCCGAACCCCTGGGGACCCCACTGGGACTCCCATTCCCCTGGGACCTCCCCCAGCCCTTCTGGGGATCCCCTCCAGCCCTGAACCCTCCCTGGCATCGCCCCCAAACCTTCTGCCACACTCTGACTCCCCATGGAACCCTCAGAACCCCCCCGGGACCCCGAACTCTCCTTTGAACCCCTGTAGAACCTCGGGACAACCCCAAATCCCTCTGGTCAGCGCGAGCACCCTCGGAACACCCCAAATCTCTTCAGGAACCTTCCCAAACTCCCCTCGGGACCCCTCCTGCAGCCCCCAGTCCCTCCTAACGCCCCCCTTGCCCCCCCGCAGGCGCTCCCGGCCACAAGTGCGGCAGCACCAAGCACCGCATCATCTCCCCCAAAGTGGAGCGGGGCGGCGGGGGGGACGCGCCGGGGGACGCCCCCAAACCCGCCCCCTCCTCCCCGGACACCACGCAGCCCTCGCCGGGATTGGGGGGGGGCACCGCACCCCCCGAGGGGCCCCGAGCGCCCCCGTTCCCCCCGGCGGCGGGGCTGCCGCTGCTGGTGGTGGCCAGTTTGGGTGGGGGGGCGGCGCCGGGGGGGCCCGAGCAGCCGCTGGGGCTGACCCCCAGCCAGCACCTGGTGACCCCCGAGGGCACCTGCCCCACCGCGCCGCCGCCCCCGGCCGCCTTCGACCCCGACTGCTTCCTCAACAGCCCCCGCCGCGGGCAGACCTACGGCTGCGAGGCCGAGGCCCCCCCCCGGGGCGCCCCCCCCGCCCCCGGCCGCGCCCCCAGAGCGGGGGGAGCACGAGGAGGAGGAAGAGGAGGAGGAAGAGCAGGGAAAGCAGGGCGCAGCTCCTCAGGACCCCCTGTGCGACCTCAGCGTTGCCCCTACGCCCCAGCCTCCCTTCCCCCTGCCCTTCCCCGAGCTGCTGGGGGGGGACTCGGGGGTCCCGCGGGACCCCCCCCACACTCCCCACCTGCCCTCTTCCCCCTCGGGCCCCCCCACCGATCCCCCCGTGGCCATCACCGATTTCTCCCCGGAGTGGTCGTACCCCGAGGTGAGTTTTTGGGTGCTGTCCCCCGCCCCTGCCGCCCTCTCCTCGCCCCCCCGGGGGTCTGCAGCCCCCCCCCCCTCCGTGTGTCCTCCCCCAGGGCGGGGTGAAGGTGCTGATCACCGGCCCGTGGGCGGATCCCGGTGCCGCGTACTGCTGCCTGTTCGACCGCACTTCGGTTCCGGCCGCGCTGGTGCAGCCGGGTGTGCTGCGCTGCTACTGCCCCCGTGAGTGTCCCCGGGCCGGGGTCGCGCTTTGTGCGCCCCCTTCCCGCGGCGCTGACCCCCTCGTGTCCCCCCGCAGCGCACGAGGCCGGAGTGGCCGCCCTGCGCGTGGCGTGTCCCCCCCGGCTGCTCTCGGCCGCGGCCCCGTTCGAGTACCGGGCGCGGGGGGCGGCGCGGGCGCAGCTGGACTGGCTGGCGCTGGACGGTGAGTGGGGACCCCCAGAACGCACCCCGGGAACGGGGCGGGACCCCGCGGAGCAGCTCGTGGCCCTGGGGGTGGCACCCGGTCACTCGGGTTCCTTTTGGGGTCAGGGTGACCCCAAACCCGTCCCTCTCCTCGTGGGGTGGCCGTCTTCAAAATAGGGGTGTTCGGGGGCGCTGTGGCTGCCAGGGTGAGGTGATGCTGTTTGGGATCAGGGTTTTGGGGGTGACTCTGTTTGGGATCAGGATTTTGGGGGTGACAATGTTTGGGATCAGGGTTTTGGGGGTGACGCTGTTCAGGATCGGGGTTTTGGGGGTGACACTGTTTGGGATCAGGGTTTTGGGCACCCCCCTCACGCCCACGTCCCCCTGTCCCAGAGGCCCAGTTCCGTCTGTCCATCCTGGAGCGCCTGGAGCAGCTGGAGGCGCGCCTGGGGGCTCTGCCCCCCCCGGCGCCCCTGCCTCCCTCGCAGGGGGACCCCTCCGAGACCCCCCCTGAGCAGGTGAGGCCCCCCAACACCTGAGTGACCTCGTGGCCCCTCAGGATGCTGGTGTCCACTCATGATCCCCTGATGTCCCCAGGGCCCGGGGCCATCCTTCGAGGCACGGGTGGTGGCCATCTGCGAGGCCATGATGGCGCGGCCGGGCTGGCCGGGGACGGCGCTGGGGACGTCGGGGACATCGGGGGCGTCGCTGCTGGCGCACGGGGCGACGTTCCGTGGCATGACACTGCTGCACCTGGCGGCAGCCCAGGGCTACGCCGGCCTGGTGGAGGCTCTGCGGCGCTGGCGGTGAGCGGGGACACCTGGGGACACCTGGGGGTAGGGGCTCTCTGGGGACCAGGGCTGGCAGGAAATGAGGCGGGTGATGGGCATCCCCCCAAGCAATGTGCCTGAGTGAGGTGTCCCTCTCCAGGCTGTGTTCCTGAGGGAATGTGTCACCTTGTGTCACCCTGTGTCCCCTCCTGCCCTTGCAGGGCGCTGGCAGTTGACAGCCTGGAGCTGGAGCAGGAGATCGACCCCCTGAACGTGGACCACTTCTCCTGCACCCCCCTGGTAAGGGGACGCTGGAGACACGGTGGTGGCAGCGGGGACACGGTGGCGGCAGTGGGGACACGGTGGTGGCAGTGGAGACACGGTGGTGGCAGCGGGGACACGGTGGTGGCAGTGGGGACACGGTGGTGGCAGCGGGGGCACGGTGGGGCAGTGGAGACATGGTGGTGGCAGTGGGGACACGGTGGTGGCAGTGGGGACACGGTGGTGGCAGTGGAGACACGGTGGTGGCAGCGGGGACACAGTGGTGGCAGTGGGGACACGAAGGCAGGGCTGGGAGTGCAGCAGCACCACGGGGGCGGGGTGCAGGGTGGCGTCTCGGGCCCAGGGACACCTTGGGGACGCTGCCCTGGCTCCGTGTCCCCAGATGTGGGCGTGCGCCCTGGGGCACCGGGAGGCGGCGGAGCGGCTGTGCCGCTGGGACCGGCGGGCGCTGGCCGTCCCCGACAGCCTGGGGCGGCTGCCGCTGGCCCTGGCGCGGGCCCGCGGCCACCTGGCGCTGGCCACGCGCCTGGAGGAGCTGCAGGTGGCGCCCGTGTCCCCGCGCTGTCACCTGCCCGGCCTGCGCGTCCCCTCGCCGCTCTCCGCCAGCCCCGACACAGGTACGGCGCTGGCGCCTCCCTGTGCTTTCCCTGTGTGCTGCTGTCCCTGTGTGCTGCTGTCCCTGTGTCCTGTCCTGTCCCTGTGTGTTGCTGTCCCCGTGTGCTGCTGTCCCTGTGTGCTGCTGTCCCTGTGTCCTGTCCTGTCCCTGTGTGCTGCTGTCCCCGTATGCTGCTGTCCCTGTGTGCTGCTGTCCCTGTGTGCTGTCCTGTCCCTGTGTGCTGCTGTCCCTGTGTCCTGTCCTGTCCCTGTGTGCTGCTGTCCCTGTGTGCTGCTGTCCCTGTGTCCTGTCCTGTCCCTGTGTGTTGCTGTCCCCGTGTGCTGCTGTCCCTGTGTGCTGCTGTCCCTGTGTCCTGTCCTGTCCCTGTGTGCTGCTGTCCCCGTGTGCTGCTGTCCCTGTGTGCTGCTGTCCCTGTGTGCTGTCCTGTCCCTGTGTGCTGCTGTCCCTGTGTCCTGTCCTGTCCCTGTGTGCTGCTGTCCCTGTGTCCTGTCCTGTCCCTGTGTCCTGTCCTGTCCCTGTGTGCTGCTGTCCCTGTGTCCTGTCCTGTCCCTGTGTCCTGTCCTGTCCCCGTGTGCTGCTGTCCCTGTGTCCTGTCCTGTCCCTGTGTGCTGCTGTCCCTGTGTCCTGTCCTGTCCCTGTGTGTTGCTGTCCCCGTGTGCTGCTGTCCCTGTGTGCTGCTGTCCCTGTGTCCTGTCCTGTCCCCGTGTGCTGCTGTCCCTGTGTGCTGCTGTCCCTGTGTGCTGCTGTCCCTGTGTCCTGTCCTGTCCCTGTGTGCTGCTGTCCCTGTGTGCTGCTGTCCCCGTGTGCTGCTGTCCCTGTGTCCTGTCCTGTCCCTGTGTCCTGTCCTGTCCCCGTGTGCTGCTGTCCCCGTGTGCTGCTGTCCCTGTGTCCTGTCCTGTCCCTGTGTGCTGCTGTCCCTGTGTGCTGCTGTCCCTGTGTCCTGTCCTGTCCCTGTGTGCTGCTGTCCCTGTGTGCTGCTGTCCCTGTGTCCTGTCCTGTCCCTGTGTGTTGCTGTCCCCGTGTGCTGCTGTCCCTGTGTCCTGTCCTGTCCCTGTGTGCTGCTGTCCCTGTGTGCTGCTGTCCCTGTGTCCTGTCCTGTCCCTGTGTCCTGTCCTGTCCCTGTGTGTTGCTGTCCCTGTGTGCTGCTGTCCCTGTGTCCTGTCTCGGGCTCCTGGCCACCACTATCCTGCTGTAGCTGCTGTCACTGTCCCCTCACTGCCTCTGAGTGCTGGCACTGTCACCATATCCCCTTCTTGTCCCTTTTTGTGTGCTGTGGTCCCCTCCAGCGTTTCCCCTCTGTGTTCCCTACATGTCCCCTGTCCTGCCCAGCTTGTTTCTGTCCCCATGGTGTTCCCTGTCCCCTTGTCATGCCCTGCATGTCCCCCCGTCCCCTGGGGGCATCTCTAACCCCGCTGCCATGTCCCCCTTGTCCCCAGGGCTGAGCACAGCCAGCAGCCTGTCATCCCCGTCGGGGCTCTCGGATGGTCCTGGCTCTGTCCCGCTGCCCCCCGGCCCCCCTGGTCCCTCCGAGGATGAGAGCTGGGGGGTGGCAGTGCCCCCCAGTCCCCCTGAGGATGCCCTGGCCCCACCCTGCGACGCCCTGCAGGTAAAGACGGGGTTCAGCCGGGGCTGGGGACACCCTCGGTGCAGGTGAGTCCCAAAATTCCCCGTCCCCAGGCCGAGGTGGTGACGCTGGCGCGGCAGATCATCGAGGCAACCCCCGAGCGCATCAAGCAGGAGGCACCGGGGGGGCCCATGGGGGCACTGGGAGCACTGGGAGCAGCAGGGGTGGCGACAGGGCCAGCCGGGCCAGCAGGGCTGGGCGCCGCCATGGCCTGGCTGGCCACCTACCTGGAGAGTGTGGACCGTCCCCCCGCGCCTCCCCACAGGTACCGCCGGGGTCGGGGGGTGTCAGGGGCACCTCGTATCCCCGGGGGGGGTCACTCACACGCAGCAGCACCCCGGCATGTCCCGGGTGTCCCCTGACCCCGCCGTGTCCCCTGTGTCCCCAGAGCCGAGCTGGCCTCACGGGGGTCCCCGGGGGTCCCCGAGCGGCCGCCCCCCCCTTCGGCCGCGGGCTGGGCCGAGTTCCTGAACGCGTCCGGGGGGGCACGGGGCGAGGGAGGGGCCGTGGCCCTGCTGACCCTCAGTGACCAGGAGCAGCACGAGCTCTATGAGGCCGCGCGTCTCGTGCAGGGCGCGTTCCGCAAGTACCGGGTGCGTACCCCCTGCTCCCCGCGCCCCTGAACCCCCCTAAACCCCCCCCGGGGGCCCCCCCGGCTCTGCTGACCCCCCGGCTGCCCCCAGGGCCGCAGGCTGAAGGAGCAGCAGGAGCTGGCTGCCGCCGTCATCCAGCGCTGCTACCGCAAGTACAAGCAGGTACCAAGGCGTGGGGGCCCCAAAACCCCCCGTGGGCCCTTCCTGGGTACCCCCTGGGCACCCCAGACCCCCTAAACCCTCTCTCTCTGCCCCACAAGCTGACCTGGATCGCTCTGAAGGTAACAGGGCACCCCTGGGGAATGTTGGGGGGCACGCAGATTTCTGGGACTGTTTTGTGGGCTCTGGATGCCGTGGGGGGGGGTCCTTGCTTGGGGGTGCTGGGATGTTGGGGTGGGTTTGGGGTGCCCCTCCGTGCCCCCAGTTCACCCTTTTCCAGTGGTTGACACGAGTGCTTTGACACTGGGGTGACACCGGTGTGACACTGGGGTCCCCACTGGAGGGCGCTGTGACACTGTTGTGACACTGTGGTGCCATTGAGCTCCCTGGTGTGACACTGGTGTGACACTGGGGTGACACTGGTGTGACACTGGGGTGCCATTGGTGTCCCTGTATGACATTGGGATGCCATTGTGTCTTTGCTGGCGGGTGCTGGTACCCTGGGGTGACCCTGGGGTGACCCTGGGGTGACCCTGGGGTGGCCCTGGGTGCCGTTGGGCCCCCCGGAGGTGCCGTGACCCCGCCCTGTCCCCGCAGTTCGCCCTGTTCCAGCGGATGACGCAGGCCGCCATCCTGATCCAGAGCAAGTTCCGGAGCTACGCGGAGCAGAAGCGCTTCCAGCGGCGCCGGCGCGCGGCCGTGCTGATCCAGCAGCGCTTCCGCAGCCGGCGCCAGCTCCGGTGTGGCCAGGGCCGCGGGGGGACGCCGGGGCCGCGGGGCGCCGCGGACGGCGCCGTCCTCACCCTCCCCTCCCTTCCCCCCAGGAGCACCTTCCTCACCCTCAAGCAGGACCAGGCGGCGAGGAAGATCATGAGGTTCCTGCGGCGCTGCCGCCACCGGTACGGGGACAAGGGACACGGGGACGGGGACAAGGGACGGGGTGGGACACAGCGAGGGGAGACGGGGACATTGAGAGGGGAGATGGGGACAGTGAGAGGGGAGATGGGACAGTGAGAGGGGAGATGGGGACAGTGACAGGGGAGATGGGGACAGTGAGAGGGGAGATGGGACAGTGAGAGGGGAGATGGGACAGTGAGAGGGGAATTGGGACATTGAGAGGGGAGATGGGGACAGTGAGAGGGGAGATGGGACAGTGAGAGGGGAGATGGGGACAGTGAGAGGGGAATTGGGACATTGAGAGGGGAGATGGGGACAGTGACAGGGGAGATGGGGACAGTGAGAGGGGAATTGGGACATTGAGAGGGGAGATGGGGACAGTGAGAGGGGAGATGGGGACAGTGAGAAGGGGAGATGGGGACAGTGACAGGGGAGATGGGGACAGTGACAGGGGAATTGGGACATTGAGAGGGGAGATGGGACATTGAGAGGGGAGATGGGACATTGAGAGGGGAGATGGGGACAGTGACAGGGGAATTGGGACATTGAGAGGGGAGATGGGGACAGTGAGAGGGGAGATGGGGACAGTGAGAAGGGGAGATGGGGACAGTGACAGGGGAGATGGGGACAGTGACAGGGGAATTGGGACATTGAGAGGGGAGATGGGACATTGAGAGGGGAGATGGGACATTGAGAGGGGAGATGGGGACAGTGACAGGGGAATTGGGACATTGAGAGGGGAGATGGGGACAGTGACAGGGGAATTGGAACATTGAGAGGGGAATTGGGACATTGAGAGGGGAGATGGGGACAGTGACAGGGGAATTGGGACATTGAGAGGGGAATTGGGACATTGAGAGGGGAGATGGGGACAGGGCTGTGTCTGTGCAATGCAGGGACATGGGCTGAGGTTGGGCTGTGTCACGTGGGGTGGGTGGACACGGGTGGTACCGGGGGGGGGGTTTGGGGACAGGTGACACCGTGGGGGCAGAGTCTTAACAGAGCCTGACGCCCCCCCTCTGCTCCCCAATTCGTGTTCCCTTGCCCAGGATGGAGGAGCTAAAGCAGAACAAGGAGGTGGACAGTTTACACACGCGGGGCCTGGCCTCGTGATCCCCCCACGGGGGTCCCAGGCACGGGGGGGGTTCCCCTCCCTGTCCCCCGGGCGTTTCCGTGTGTCTGGGGTCCCCGCAGGGCTCGTGGGGAGGGCAAGGGGGAACAGACGCCCCGTGCCTCCTCCCCGCTCTCCCCTGGACCGCCCCCACCGCCCTCCCCCGCATGCCCCACTCTCCCCCGCCCCGCGTGGGCTCTTTGTACAAAGTTCCATTAAAAACGAGGACGCGGGAATAAGAGACGCGATGCGTGCGCGTGTTTGTGCGTGGGGGCACTGCGGGGACATCGCTGGGGGACGCGCCCTTTAAAGGCCAGGCCACGCCCCCTCCGCCCTATTGGTCCCGCCCTGCTACGTCGGCGACGCGATGACGCACTACGCGAGGGACGTGGCCCTCGCGCGGCGTCACGCATCGCCCCGTCGCAAGATGGCGGAGCTGGACCTGCTGGGCTCCATCCTGAGTTCCATGGAGCGGCCGCCCGCCGCAGCCGATGGCGAGACGCGGCGCCGTGCGCGGGGTCAGCAGGGCCGGGGAGGGCGCGGAGGCACCGAGGGCTCGGCACCGAGCGGGCGCGGCGGGGAGCGGCGCGTCCCAGCCCTTCACCCTCAGACCCCCCCCAACCCCCGGCTCCCGCCCTCGCGCGAGGCCCCGCCCCCCGCGCGCTGCCGTCTCCGCCCCCTGCGCCCCGGGCACGCGCTCGCTCTCCTGATTGACAGTGGGGGGTGCCTGGCCCCGCCCCCGCCATGCTCGGCCACGCCCATGCCCCTTGAGACACGCCCGCGAAATTGTGTTGGCCCCGACCCCCGGAGGTTTTTTGGGGGGTCACCACCAACCTGACCCTCACTGTCCCCTCCAGAACAAGCTGCTCGCATGAAGAAGCTGCAGGAGCAAGACAAACGCCAGAAGGTCGAGTTCAGAAAAAGGGTGAGTGGGGGGACGGGCATCGCTGGGCATTTTGGGACAAGTCCCCACGGGTCCCCACAAATTCCTGAGCCTGCCCGACCTGCCCATGTGTCCCCAGATGGAGCAAGAAGTCTCCCAGTTCATCCAGGCCACCGGGGAGCCCCGGCGCCGGTTCCAGCCCATGAACAAGATTGAGAGGAGCATCTTGTGAGTGGGGCCCTGGGCACGCTGGGAGGGCACTGGGGGGCAGTGGGGACACTGGTGGTACTGAGAGCACCTGGGAGAACACTGGGGACACTGGGGCAGGGACATAGCGACGGGAGGGCACTTGAGAGGATACTAGGGACACTGGGCTGTGACGGCAGCACTGAGGGGCAGTACTGCAGATGCTGGGTTGGACACTGGAGACACTGCCTGGGGTAGCTGGGGACCCTCATGGGGAGGAAAGGGACCCCACTGGGAACACTGGGGGGCCCCAGTGCCAGCAGCTCCCCGGGGGACACTGGGGAGCCCCAGGGCCAGCAGCTCCGTGTCCCCCCAGGCACGATGTGGCAGAGGTGGCCGGCCTGACGTCTTTCTCCTTCGGAGACGATGAGGACAGTCGCTATGTCATGGTGTTCAAGAAGGTGAGGGTGTCAGGAGACGCCGTGGGGCACGGGGGGAGCTGAGGGAACACAGGGTGACGCCGCTGTCCCCAGGAGTTTGCGCCGTCCGACGAGGAGCTGGAGGCGTATCGGCGTGGGGAAGAGTGGGACCCGGCCCGAGCTGAGGAGCGGCGGCGCCTCCGGGTAGGCGGGGCTTAGTGGGCACGGGGCGGGGTTTAATTGACATATGGCGGGGCTCAGCAGGGTGTGGCCGCATGGGTGTGGCACGGGCGGTGCCAGAGTGGGTGGGGCGCTGCGGGCGGGGCTCGTTGCTGACTCCTCGTCTGCAGGAGCTGGCCGCGCAGCAGGAGGAGGCGGAGCTGGAGCGCGGCCCCGCCCCCCCGGGCCCCCCCAACGACTACAAAGACAAATATCGGCACCTGATTGGCTCCGAGGCCGCCAAGGCCGCCGCCCGCACCATGGAGGCCAACAAGGCGTACGGCTGCGGTGAGCACCAGCCCATGGCGCTGCCCGGGGCCTCCTGGGCACCCTGGAAGGTCCGGGGGGGTTCCTGAGGGGGTTAATCCACAGGGATCTCTGCTCTGCCCCCCAGTGCCGGTGGCCAACAAGCGGGACACGCGCTCCATCGAGGAGGCCATGAACGAGATCCGGGCCAAGAAGAGGCTGCGGCAGGCGGAGGACGAGGGCGGTGCTGGGGCTGGGGGGGGCCCCGGGGGGCCCTCTGCGTGATGGGGGGGCGGGGGGGAGCCCCCCCGGGGGTATTTAACAGCAGGGGGAGGGTGGTAGGGACACACGGAGTGGGTGATAAAGGAGCTCATCTCCTCGCCCGGTCCCTGTGTCTCTTTCAGGGGTGCAGGTCGTGCGTGTGTGTGTGTGTGTGTGTGTGTGTGTGTGTATGTGTGTGTGTGTCCCACTCCCCACACAGAGCACGAGTCAGGAGCTCCTGGTGGTTCACAAAATCTGTGGGTGCTGGGGAGCTGCATGAGGATTTGGAGCACTCACACCTAGATGGGCTCGGTGACGGATCCCATCTGGTTCACCTGGAGCAGGAGCTGCCTGCCCACGTGCTTGGGGCTGGTCACTGCCCAGCCATCACCACCACCCGCTGTCCACCTGTGTCAGGAACCACTGCCGGCCCTCTCAGTCACCCTCAGCTGACACCAGCGTGGGGAAACAGCCACCAGTGTGAACTGGAGTGCACCAGTGTGACCCAGCCACCTGGGGGTGTGGGAGAATGGCAGTGCCCACCCTGGGCACAGCCTTGTATGAGCTGTCAGTGCCCAGCTGCCTTCCCAGTGCTTCCCAGTTACCCCCCAGCCTGTTCCACTTCATCCCAGTGCCCTGCAGTGCCTCCCAGTGTCACCAGAGTCCCTCCCAGTGCTCGCCAGGGTAGTCCTTGGTGAAGCTGTGGTAGAGCAGCTCCCCAGTGCTGAGGATCCAGGGAGGGATTTGCAGTCCAGGTTGTATTTGGTCACCTTGTCCAGGTTCCTGGCCTTCCCAAGGGCTGCACCCAGAGAGTTGGGCCCAAATCCCCCCCCAAACTCCCACCCCACCTGAGACCCACCTGGGGTGTCCAAGCCCCAAGTTCTTCCTGATAACCCGAAATCCCATCCAGGGACCACAGGGATCCAATTCATGGACACACTCAGTGCTGGCCCTTGGCCAAGGGGACCTGGGCATCCAGGCACCAAGACCACCCCTCCGAACTGCCAAGGGCAGGTGGACCCCAGTGCCCACCCCACACCTCCTGCCTTTCCCACCCCTCCCTCACTGCCCCATGACTTTTCTCCAATTACCACAAATTCGTGATGTGACCCCGAATCCCAGCCCCTGCCCTGGGACCCTCCCTGTCCCCAATACTCCTGACGTGTTTCACCACGGTCCTGAGCTGCCACCAGGTCCCCACACACCCCCATGGCCCCCCAGCCCAAATTCCCCCTCCCCAGCTCCTCCACACTTCTGGCCGTAAATAAATCCACCTGGACTGTGAGATTCCCATGTGAATTTGGGATCTCTATGCTCTTCTGGATGGACAGAGCTGTGGCGTGGGGGATCCAGGGGTCAAGGTCATGGGGGTCCCAGCCTGGCCGTGCACTCCACAGACCCCTCCCAGCTCCCGTGGGGGGAGCGCCCACGTCAGAGTGCCCTGAGCTGGCCCTGCGTCCCCCCGTCCCATGGGACCCTGAGGGAGTCCAGACCCCCCTCCCCAAAACCCAGGACACTGGAAGGGGCCCAGGGTGGGTCCGGGTCCTTCTCGCGCAGTGCTGCCTCTGCCCGGGACCCCGCCTCTGCCCCACAGGCGTCCCCAGGGATTATTTATCCCTTTTCCTCTGCCCCCGCCCCCCGGAGGGAGCAGAGTGGTCCCTTGGTGGTCAAATTCAGCTCCCGCTGGGGAAAACGCGGTGGGGCCACGAGTGCCCGGGGCTGGTGACCCTTGGCGATGGTCCCTCGGTGTTGCCCCCGGGTTCGGGACTATTTTTAGCCCTCCTCACACGTCACGTTGACGCGACCCCCGACCGGGGGGGCTGCAGCCCCGCCTGAAGGCCCTGGGGGGAACAGCACCAGGCAGAAGGGGAGGGGGCGAATGGGGGGGGACGACAGGATTTTGGGGGTGCAGAAGGTGCTTTGGGCAGGGGGAGTTCACCCCCGAAGGAGCCCAAGGGGTGGGGGAGGGGGGGGACTCAGCCCCAGGGGCCCCAAAGCGTGGGGGAGGGGCGGTGGCTTTGACCACTTCCCGGGGAAGTTCTCGCCGGGGAGGGGGGCGGGGCCGGGCCTTTTACGAGGTTTTGGGGAAACGGGGACCCTCAAGAGCCCTCGAGCCCCTCAACCCGGTTCTGGGGGTCGTGGCACCCTCGGGGGGAGATCCCGGAGGCCTCGGTCCCTCCCTTCCCCGTCCCTAACCACCGAGCCCCTCCCCCACCCCAGGGCAGGAAGTGAAACCGCTGCCCCTCCCCCCTCCCCCCGGAAAGTCCCGCCCTGGTCTGAGTCAAACCGCGACCCGTGGGGGGAGGGGCGGGGGTCCCGCACCCCTCGACACGCGTTGAACTGTCGCCCCCCGCCAGCGACCCCCGCTCGGGGTTGCACCAACCAAGGGCCCAGCGCGGGGCGGACTGTCGCGATAAAGGCGTGGGTGTATCGGAATAGCCGCGATTCACAATACAGCACAGGAGGCGCAGGAACGGGGATACGTTATCAGCCTGGGAGGTCACGATAACTGTGAACGCGTCGCGATAATGGGGGGGAGACGGAATATCGGGGAAGACGTGGCACAATAAAGGGTGGGGGTCCAGGTAACGGGGAGAGTCGGAATAACAGAAGCGAGTGTCGGGATATGAGGGGGTGTTTGAATAATTGGAGGTGATGCGTCGTGATAATCGCGGGATGCAGAATACGAAGGGTTTGGATTAAGGTGGGGAGTGGGCGCAGGGAGGGAAGGGCTTACAGTAGACGGGTGTGCGGGGATCCCGGGAACGGTGTGGGCTGCAACAACGCGGGGGATCGCGATGGGCGGAAGATGTCGCGACAATGAGGGAAGGGTCGCAATAAGGAGCGCCCCCCCCCCCAATAGCCGCGCGCCCTCCGCAGCGCGCGAGGCCGGGGGCGTTCCCGAGCACTGCCCCCGCCCATTCAGGGTCCGCCCATTCAGGCCCCGCCCCCCGCCGTCCCCTATGAAAACGGCCGCGCGGCGCCGCCGCCGCTCCTCAGCCGCCGTCGCGCTTTGACCGCGCTGCGCAGGCGCCGAACGAAAGCCCCGCCCCTTCCCCGGCGAAGCCTCGCCTCCCTCAGAAGGCCACGCCCCCGCGCCCCGCCCGCCCGCCGCCGCCGCCGCCGCCATGAGCGGGTGGGCGCCCTACGTGGAGACGCTGCTGGCGGACGGCACCTGCCAGGATGCTGCAATCGTCGGCTATCGCGACACCCCCGCCGTCTGGGCCGCTGCCCCCGGCAAGACCTTCGCCAATATCACGGTGAGAGGCCGGGACCGGCAGGGGTGGGGGGGCCAGCGCGCCGAGGCGTTTCCCGCCCAAGCGCGCGGAGGGCGGGGGGACCCAGTCGCCTCTGAGGGGCGGGGCTGACCCCCCCCCCCTTCCCCGCGACGGACTGCGGGAAGGACAAAAAAGGGAGAAAAACGCAAAAGCGCCAGCGTGGAGCGCGGTGGGGGGGGGCTCCGGCGCTGCCCATGCCCGCGGAGCCGGTGCCGGGGGAGGGCCGATGCCGAGGGGGCCCTGTAGGCGGGGGGGCCCGGCGGCGAGGCAGCCCCCTCCCTAACCCCGCTTCGAGCGTTTTGGGGGTCGCAGGCGGGCGGGGAAGGGGGGGATGGGCGAACACCACGTGGTTCGACGAGCTCCCTGGCCGATTCCCGTCTGTTTTATCGCAGCCACATAAGCGGATGGCGGGGGTCTCGTGTGGGGGGTGGGCGGGTGGAGGAACCCCATCCCACTTAAAAAGCCTCTAAAAATGCGCGGAATGCGGCCACTTCCCGGTGGAGGAGGGGCGGCCGGGGCTTCCTGTGGGGGAGGGGCGGCGCGCGCGCACCCCCCTCCCTCCTCCCCACTTCCCCCCACGGAAATGGGGGGGAGGGGAGAAGTTTGGGGAGGCCCCTGGTGGGAAAGCGCGGGGGGGGCTATTGGACCCCTGATCCCCGTTCGGGGTCACGGGGCAGTAGTTATGGGGGTGCCCCGGGGGTCACGGGTCACAGGCTGTGGGGACTCACGGGGGTCCCCGGGTGGCTGGGCCACGCCAGGGACTGGGACGGGGTTCACGGGGGTCCCCGAATTGGGGTCCCGAGGGGGTTGTCTGAGTGAAATGTGGGTTCCCGGGGCCTTTGTTTGAGGGTTTTTCATGGGGTTCCTGGGGGGCTGGTTTTGGGGTTCCTGACCCTTCTCCCCTGTGGAAGCTGGTGGCAGTGTCAGCACTGGAGGGTTTTGGCGGGTTATGGGGATCTCTGGATTCTCTGGCTCTCTTTAGGGTCCCCTCGGGGATCCGGGGTCACACGTGGGGTCACTGGATGGAGTCACGGGGGGTCCCGGGACACCTGGGTCCCTTTTATGGTCATGGAGTGGGAGTTTGGATAGTTCCTGTTTGCCGAGTGCCCTGCAGGGGCCCTGCCTTGGGGCTTTGGCGTCTGCCTTTGGGTTTGGTGGTCCCTGGGCCTTTGGGGTCCCCTTGACCTGTCCCCAACAACCTGCAGCAGGGGGGGTTATGGCGGTCCCCAGCCAGCTGTGCTCCTTATGGGGTCACGGGTGTGTTTTGGGGTTCCGGGCTGTTTTCGGGGTGCCCCTGACCCTTGTACCCACAGCCAGCGGAGGTGGCGGCGCTGGTGGGCCCCGAGCGGGGGCCGCTGCTGGTGCAGGGGCTGACGCTGGGGGGGCTGCGCTGCTCCGTCATCCGGGACTCGCTGCTGGTGGAGGGCGAGCACAGCATGGACCTGCGCACCAAGGGGGCTGCGGGAGCGCCCACCTTCAACATCACGGCCGCCATCACCAACAAGAGTGAGGGACCCCGCAACTGCCCCCGGCATCCCTGCCCCGACCCTGCACCTGCCCATGTGTCATCCCTGCCCCACACTCTGCACCTGCCCCCCGGCATCCCCTCCCCACACCCTGCGACCCCTGCACCTGCTCCCCGGCATCCCTGCCCCATACCCTGGGACCCCCAGAACTGCTCCCCGGCATCCCTGCCCCACGCCCTGCAACTGCCCCCCGGCATCCCTGCCCCATACCCTGCGACCCCGGAACTGCCCCGTGTCATCCCCTCCCCACACCCTGTGACCCACCGGAACTGCCCCTGTGTCATCCTTGCGACCTCTGCAACTGCCCCACTGGCATCCCTGCCCCATACCCTGCAACTGCCCCCGTGTCATCCTTGCCCCACACCCTGGGACCCCCAGAACTAACCCCTGGCACCCCTGCCCCACACCCTGCATCATCCCCATTGCCCTCCCGGCACAGCCCCTGCCATCCATTCCCCTGTGACCCCCCCACCTTCAAAATCACCAGCAAGATAAACCTGCCCCTGGAACCAGCATCACCCTGTGTCACCTCCCCCCTCCCTGTCACCCTGTGTCACCCCCCCAGACCTCGCTGTCACCCTGTGTCAGCTCCTGACCGGTTCCTGTCACCCACCATGACCCCTGCCATGTATCTTGTGGCATCACGGTGTCACCCAGTGTTGCTCCCCACCTTCCCCAGTGTCACCCCGTGTCATCCTGTGTCCTCTCCCCCACACAGCTCCACCTGGCCACGTCACCTGCTACCCTGTCACCTCTGTCACCCTTAATCTGTTTCCAGTTAATGTCCCCCTTGCCCCAGATCTCCCCAAATTACCCCTTACTAACTCCTGGGGTCCCTTCATCCCGGCTGTTGCTTCCAGTCCTTCTCCCCCTTTGACCCCCTGTCTGTCTGTTGCTTGCTGGGGGTTTTGGGAGGCTCGGGGGTGACCCCCCACCTTACACCCCTCCCCTTGCAGCCATCGTGCTGGCCATGGGCAAGGAGGGCGTCCACGGCGGCTGCGTCAACAAGAAATGTTATGAGATGGCCAATCACCTGCGGCGCAGCCAGTACTGAGGGGGCTGAGGGGGACCCCCGGGACCCCCCGGGGACACCTGGACCCCCAGGGACCAGCAGGAGCCGCCAGGGACCAGCAGGACCCCGTCCCCCACCCCTCTGTCACCCCCCTGATCCCCGCTGCCGGCAGCAATAAAGTGCCCTTGTGGGGAGTCGCTGTGGGTCTGGGATTTCGGGGATCTGGGTGCTGCAGGGGGGAACCTCAATGTGCAGCCGGGCTCGTGGGGTGTGGCTGTGCCCTCCACCCAGGGTGGAGGAGGCCTCCCCGGATACCCGGGTCCAAGGGTGCTGCCGTGCCCCAGGTGGTCAAAGTCCACGATGGGGCGGGGGTGACGCTCAGCGCCTGCCCCACCTGCCCCCCCTCATCACCCCTAGACTCTCAGGAGGCAAAGTTGTGGGGCAGAGGCTTTATTGGAGGGCTACACTTACAGGCAAGGCTGCACTGGCAGCTGGGGGGAAGTCGGGGGTCCAGGCAGCAGCTGGGGGGTGGTAGGATGGAACGGGGGGGGCTGGGGGGAACTGAGGGGCAGGACCTCCATGTATTCTGGCAGGTTGTGAGGCAGGGCCCCAGGGGGGTGGTGTGGACCAGAGGTGGGGTTCAGGGAGCTGGTGAGCTGCGTTAATGGGGGGCAGAGGTGCAGATGCGGGGAGGATGGGGTGGGGCAGAGGGACATGGGGGGGAGGGCGCTGATGTGGGGTGAAGAAGGTGGTCTATGGCAGAGATGGTGATGTGGGGCAGAGGGGAACATGTGGGGCAGGAGCAGGCGTCCGGGCAGGCGGAAGCAGCTCTGGTGCCGTCGAGTCCTTATAAGGGCAATGTGGTGGCTCTGGCGCTTCCTGTTCCCCCCCTCACCCCCCCGGCTGACTCACGGGTGGGGGGAAGGGCCCACAGTTGACCCACGGCAGGAACTGGGGTATCAGGGCTGGGCCGTGGGGCGCACAGAGTGCCATCGCCCCTGTCCCCCTCACCCGGCGTGGACGGCTCCAGGTGCTGTGGCCTCCTCCGAGCCTTTGCCCCTACCATGAGGTGACCCCCGTGAGGCTGGGGCAACTTATCACCCCGGCACTGTCACCTGCGGACCGTGGCACCTCTGCATCCTGTAGGACAGTCATTGCCTCCCTCCTGCTCCATCTCCAGGTGATCGTGTCACCTGCGTCACCTGTAGCACCCTGACACCTGTAGGACGCTGTCACCAGTGCCCTCCTTGGCATCCTGTGCCCTCTTGGGTGTCCCCAAGAACCCCCAACACCTAAGGGATCCCCCAGAACTGGGGGTGGGGCTGGAGGAGAGGGAGAGGGTTCGAAGGGGAATGGAAGTGCTGGGGAGGGGGTGGGCTGCAGCCCCTCCCCAGTGACTCCCAGTTAGAATCAGTAGTAAGGGTCAATAGGAGGAGTAGGGGGACTGCGAGTGACCCCGGTGCTGACTGCTGCACCCACGATTGCTCCCAGTGTGCCCCGGTAGACCCAGACTGCCTCTACTTCGCCCCGGTGCACCCGAAGCGCCTCCCGGTGCCCCGCGTTGCACCCCAGGCGCCTTCCAGTGACCCCAAAGCGCCTCCTAGAGAGCCCCAGTGCACTCAAAGTACCTCCCAGTGATCCCAAATGTACCAAATGCTTCCCCGCTGACCCACAGAGCCTTCCAGCACCTGACAGCGCCCTCCAGTGTCCCAAATGCTTCCCATATCTCCCAGTGCGTCCCAACACCCCCCAGCACTCACCGCCTGGAACAGGACGGAATGGGCATCACCCCAGGGCGCTGAGCAGCGGCGGGACCAAGTGCGTGATGTCCCAGTCGCCGACCCCTCCGGCAGCCGGCGGCTCCCCTCAGGCCCCCCCCAAGATGGCGGATTATCGCGAGAGGGGGGCGCGGCTACTTCTCACCGCCTCCGCTCCAACCAATCCCGTTGCTCACCGAACAATTTCCCTTCCCGCCTAAACATCATCCACCAATGAGAGGCGAGAGGGCGAGACACGCCCTCGGAGTGCGCGGCCACGCCTCCTCCCCTCAGGGGCGGCGCTTTCCCGCCGAGCTGCGCTCCCCGCACCGGGCCCCCGCCCCGGCGCCGCGCATGCGCCGCGCGCAGGCGCACTGGCGCCGCGCCCCCCCCCAGTCACCTTGGGGCGCCGCCGGTGCCGGACCCCGCGCCCCCCCCGCGCCCCCGGGACCAGGGCACCGCCGTGATGGCGGCAGTGCCGGCGGCCCAGAGGCCCAAGACCTCCCCGAAATCCGTGAAGTTTCTCTTCGGCGGCCTGGCCGGGTGAGAGCCCCCTCCCCCCCCCCCGCCAAAAACGGAATCGCGCACTCCCAAACCGAGATCCCCCCGCCCGGACCTTTCAGGTCACCGCTAAACCACCCCCGATGCCCCTCCTAACCCCTTTGCCCCCCCCCCAAACCCTGTAACTACCCCCGATCCCCATCACTACTCCCCTAGATCCCTCTGAGTCCCACGAATGCTCCCCTCAACCCCCTTAGTGCCCTACAAAATAAATCCAAATCCACTGAATCCTTTCAAACCTCCTGAAACCCCATCCAGCTCTCCTCCAACCCGCCCTGTGCTCCCCCCAATAGACCCCCAAAGCTTCTTCAGACTTCGTCAGCTCAGGTTTACTCCAAGAGGGCGGATTTGGGGTGGCTGGATTTGGGAGAGGGGTATTTTTGGGGTCCCCCTGACCCTACGTGACCCCCTTCCTTCAGGATGGGGGCTACTGTCTTTGTGCAGCCCCTGGACCTGGTGAAGAACCGGATGCAACTGAGCGGGGCCGGGGCCAAGGGCCGTGAGTACCGCACGTCCCTGCACGCCCTGGGCTCCATCCTACGCCACGAGGGACTGAGGGGCATCTACACGGGGTATGGGCCCCCCAGAACCCCCCCTGCAACCGCCCTGAACCTCCAAATCCCTGGGTCATCTCTTGAAACCCCCTGGCACCCCCCTCTAAACCTCAGCTCCCTGGATGGCCTGGGGTCAGTCCCTCCGTCAGGAGGTTGCTGATCATCTACATGGGATACAGACCCCCCTCCTCCCCCCGAAAACCACAAAACCCCAAGCTCTCCTCTGTCCCCCCATTTTTGCAACCCCTCCCATTCTCTGTGTCCTCCCCACCACCCCCCAGGCTTTCAGCGGGGCTTCTGCGCCAGGCCACCTACACCACCACCCGCCTGGGCATCTACAGCGTCCTCCTGGAGCGTTTTGGGGGGGCCGATGGGACCCCCCCTCCGTTCCTGGCCAAGGCAGCCATGGGCATGACGGCAGGGGCCGCGGGGGCCTTCGTGGGGACTCCGGCTGAGGTGGCGCTCATCCGCATGACAGCTGATGGCAGGTGAGCCCCCGACCCTCCACAGGACACCTGCGTCCCCGCCTGCCCCCCCTCCAAGTCTGCTTTTTTTTATTTTTTAATTTTTTACCAAAATCGCTTTTTTTTTTCGCTCTGAACCCCAGGCTGCCCCCTGGCGAGCGCCGCGGGTACCGCAACGTGTTCGACGCGCTCGTGAGGATGGCGCGGGAGGAGGGGGTGCTCACGCTCTGGAGGGTAGGTGGGACCCCCGAGCCTCCCCAGGAGTACAGGGGGTGCTGCCGTGCTCTGGGAGGGGAGCGCCGGGTGTCCCCCAGACTCCCACCTGCCTCTCCAGTGCTGCGTCTGTGGGTGATACGGGGGGTCTGGGGGTGCGCAGGACTCACCTGAACCCCCTGTTCTCCCGTCAGGGCTGTATCCCCACCATGGCCCGCGCCGTGGTGGTCAACGCTGCCCAGCTCGCCTCATACTCGCAGTCCAAACAATTCCTGCTAGACTCCGGTGAGTTCGGGGGGTGGGTCTGCCATGGGGAAACCCTGAATCCCAGTGTGCTTCCAACCCCTTGCCCCCCTGTTCCCCTCTGATGTTTTGGGGTGCCCCCAGGGCATTTCCGTGATGACATCCTGTGCCACTTCTGCGCCAGCATGATCAGTGGGCTGGTGACCACGGCGGCCTCCATGCCTGTCGACATTGTCAAGACCCGGTGGGTTCATTTTTGGAGGGAGCATCCCCTGCTCCCCTTAGATAATCACGGATGTGACACGTGGTCACCCCAAAAGCTCCCATTCAAGCCCTGAATTCTCCCCAACAGCATCCAGAACATGCGGACAATAGATGGGAAACCCGAGTACCGCAATGGGCTGGTGAGTGAGGGGGGTCTGGGGGGGCAGCAGCACCATCCGGGAGCCCCCATCCATTTGGGAGGGGCTCCTCTGACATTTCAGGAGGTCCCTTCCAACTGGGGGGCCTCACACCATTTTGGGTGTGTTCCCTGTCATTGGAGGCGGGGGGAGAAATTCATTTTGAGGAGATGCCCATCCTTTTGGGGATCTCCTCTGCATTTTGGGAAGGTTCCCTACTGTTTAGATGGGGGGCGGGGGCTGTCTCAGGAAGGTTTCTCATGGCTTTGGGAGGAATCTCTATCACTTTGAGAGTGTCCATGACTTCATGATGGTTCCCCGCCCTTCTGCAAAGGCGTCCCAGTCATTTTCTGGATGGTTTCTCACTGTTTTGGGCCCCCCTGCAGGACGTGCTGATTAAGGTGGTGCGCTACGAGGGTTTCTTCAGCCTCTGGAAGGGCTTCACCCCCTACTACGCCCGCCTGGGCCCCCACACCGTGCTCACCTTCATCTTCCTCGAGCAGATGAACAAGTGGTACCAGCGGCTCTTCCTCAGTGCCTGACGCCCTCCGGGGAGGTCGGGGGGATCTGACCCCATCCTGTGGGCTCTCTAGGGGCACTTGACCCCCCCCATGAAGGCGCTTTTGGGGGGGGTCTGGCTTCTCCCTCGCGTGCTGTGAGGGTACCTGACCTCCCCACCCCGCCAGGGCCTACGGGGAGATGGCTCTATAGGAGCCATCAAGGCTATCAATGGTCCTGGGCCCTATAGGGGTGCACGACCCCCTCTGTGGGGCTGTAGGGATCCCTGGGGCCCTATGGAGGGGTCCTGGGTCCTATAGGGGTGTGGATCCCTCCCATGGGGACAGTAGGGGATGCCTTGTCCCTGTGGGGCAGCCCTACAGAGACTACAGGGTGCCCTCCCCATGTGCCCCCTTCCCACCCCTCTGGGGAGTTTTGTTACCAGCCAGTATCAAGGTCACAATGTGGGGGCAGGAGCCCCCCAAAATTCCCCCTCCTCCCCCCAGCACCCTTCGCCCGATGCTTTGTTAACGAATCATGGATGGTGATAATGTAATTAAAGCAAGACCTACAGAATCGGGGGGTGCTTTACATCTGTCACACCAGGGCAGGGTCTGTCTGTCTGTCACGCTGTGGGCGTGGCTTTGCCTCCACCAGGGACAGGGTGACAGGAGGGAACTCCAGAGCCAGACCCCGAGAACACTCAGCAAAGAGAACGCAGCTGTTTATTGTCTCCCCCGTCAAACCGGGGGCTCCTGGGGGGAGCTCTCCCCCTAGACAGGGGGGCCACCATCGCCCCAGGGCAGGTCAGAGCCAGTCAGTACCGTCCGCTCCACGCCCTCCTCAGTGATGGCCGCCAGCCTGATGACCCCCCCGCTGGAGCCATCCCGCACCATGGCCAGGGCCAGGCCTGGGGGGAGCACAGGTCAAGGACCCCCAAAACATGCACCTTCACAAATCCCCAGAACACTCCCAAAACCCCCCAGTGCTGCCCAAACTCCTCTGCACCCCCATATCCTTTTGCAGGATCCCCTAAATCCTTCTCTGTTCTCCAAATTCCCTCCCAGGACATGCCAAAACCCCTCAATGCCAGCCAAACTCCTCTCCCACGACCCCAAGCCCCGACTCAGGACCCTTCCCACTGCCCGCCGCCCCAAAACCCTCCAATATCCCCCAAACCCACCACGAGCGACGAATTCCTGGCACTGGGAGCGGCTCATCCCGGGCTGGAATGTGGCGTCCAGGAATCCATAGATGTAGGAGCTACCTGAACCCCCCACAGCGAAGGGCTGGCGCAGCAGGAGCCCCCCCATGGGCACCACGTACACCTGGGGGGCACAGGGGAGGCTGCAGGGGGCTGCGGGGCAAAGGAAGGGGCAGGAAGAGGGGACTGCAGGGAACAGGCAGAGTCACAGGGCAGAAAAAGGGGGGGCCTGCAGGGCAGGGGTGAGCGCTGCGGGGCCAAGAAGGGGGTAGCAGGAGCCCACCTGTCCCCCCCGGCGCGGGTCCCAGCCGGCCACGATGATGCCGGCGCTGAGCTCCTCGCGGTAGCGGTAGCAGCTCTGCTGGAAGAGGCGCGCGGCCGTGCGCACCCGCGGCGGTTCCTCCAGCTCCACGCTGTGGGGCGGGGCCAGGCGTGGGGCTGGGGCCGGCCCCGCAGCCCCCCGGCCCCGCCCCACGCCCCCGGGCCCGCGGGGGGTACCTGTGGAAGGCCAGCTGGTAGGCCACGGCGTCGGCCACCGCCTGCGTGTCGGCCGCCGAGCCCGAGCGGCAGCAGAAGATGCGGTCGTGCACGGGGGTCAGCTTGTCGGTCACCCTGTTGGCGATGTAGGACCTGCGGGGCAGCGTGACGTCACCGTGCCAGCCGGCCAGAGCTGACACCACAGCCACACGTGCTGGGAGACAGCGCCGCGATGTCACCGTGACAGCCCCGAGCACTGTGATGTCATCCTGCATTGTGATGTCACCGTAATGTCACTGTGACAGCCCCGAGCACTGTGATGTCATCCTGCATTGTGATGTCACCGTAATGTCACTGTGACAGCCCCGAGCACTGTGATGTCATCCTGCATTGTGATGTCACCGTAATGTCACTGTGACAGCCCCAAGCACTGTGATGTTATCGTGCAATGTGATGTCACTGTGATGTCACCATAATGTCACTGTGACAGCCCTGAGCACTGTGATGTTATCGTGCAATGTGATGTCACTGTGATGTCACCATAATGTCACTGTGACAGCCCCGAGCACTGTGATGTCATCGTGCATTGTGATGTCACTGTGATGTCACCGTAAGTCACTGTGACAGCCCCGAGCACTGTGATGTCACTGTGACATCCCCCACCCCCCAAGGTTCCAATTTTGGGACCAGATACCAGAAAAGTTCTGGAATTTCTTCCAAAGAGCCCAGTTCTTCAGGCACGGGACTTACAAATGTGGGATTTGCTGTGGTATTAACAAAAAATGAAAAAAAAAAACCAGGGGAGGAAATGCCAGCAAGGCAGGGATAACCCCTGGGGCACGCTGGGCAATGGATTTTACAGGATTACCAGGATGGGATCAGTAAAAATAATTCAGGTTTTGTTCAAAGATCTGAGGCACTGGAAAGAATTCTTCCATGTCACTGCTCAAGATTATGAGATTATATTGAAAATAGTGTGGGAATTGCTGCACACTTCACAGATGAATCAATGTGACTTAGAGCCCGTTGGACGTGTGAATCCAAGTGTTAACACCTCATTGGGGAATGGTTCTCTGGGATTGAACCCGCCCCCCAAAAAAGAGGAAAAACTATTTAACCGTTTTAAATGATTAATCAAAACGGGATCCGTGGAGAGAAACCCAAAGACCGCAAGGTTTAACCCGAGGATGTTTTCGCAGGAATTGTTCCACATCAATAAAAGATTCTGGGATGGTTCTGGCGATGGAAAACGCCCTCCAGGTGTGACATCGATACCTGGGGACACCTGCACACCGCTTTGGGGCTGGATTCCCAGCGACACCACGGTGACACGAGTGACGACCCCGTGTCACGGTCCCAGAGCTGCCCCCAGCTGCCAGCCCTGGCCCACGGCGCTCACCCGGTGGTGGTTCGGGAGTCGGCCCCGATGACGACGCCTCCATCGAACTCCACGGCCATGATGGTGGTCTGGGGGAGGGGAGGGAGGGGCTGCGCTCAGAGCCCCTGCTCCACAGCAGACTTCGCCCCACACAACCCCCCCGCCACACAGAACTCGTCTTTTCACAGAACTCCCAGCCCCGCAGCAAATCCCCCGCTCCCCAGAGAAATCCCTCCGTGCCCATTAGCGCCCCTCTCCAGGGGTTGCCTCGGAGCCGTATTCCCCTTCCTGCACTCTTCAGGGAACTCTCTGCTGCCCCAGCCCTTGCGCCCAGCTCCTTCTGCCCCAAAGCCAGCCCAAATTCCCCCCTCGGCGGCACATCGGGGCCCTGCGCCGCACAGCCCGCTCCCTCCGCGCTATGGCGGAACCCCCCCACCCTCCGCAAGCCCATCGCGAGTCCGCAGCCCTCCAAATGGGTCCCCCCGCCGCCCCCCGCCCGACTCACGCCGGTGCTGACGGGCTCCGCCGTCCATTCCCGGTGTAGCCCGGCGGGGCCTGACCCGGCCCGCGGTTCCCACACCGTCACTGCCTCCATCTTCCCCCGCGCTTTACGGCAGCGTGACCGGCACGGCGGGCTTCGATCGATGCTTTACAGCAGTGTGACGGCAGCTGTGCTTTACGGCGGTGTGGCCGGTACGGCGGGGTTGGGTCGATGCTTTACGGCGGTGTGGCCGGTACGGCGGGGTTGGGTCGATGCTTTACGGCGGTGTGGCCGGTACGGCGGGGTTGGGTCGATGCTTTACGGCGGTGTGGCCGGTACGGCGGGGTTGGGTCGATGCTTTACGGCGGTGTGGCCGGTGCGGCGGGGTTGGGTCGATGCTTTACGGCGGTGTGGCCGGTACGGCGGGGTTGGGTCGATGCTTTACGGCAGCGCGGCGTCCGCAGTGCTGACCGTGCTGTTCCTCGGAAATGAATCTGTTGAGTTTCTCCCGCAGCCCGGAATTCCCACGTGGGGTTGCCGGGGGAATCTTTCTCCTTTGCCCTTCAGATTTCACCTTGTCAGTCCCTCCCGAGGTACCCCAGTCCCTCTGAAATATCCCCATTTTGAGGGTGATTTTGGCCCCCCCCCACCTATTTGAAATATCAGCTCTGGGCCCCATGGGCTCGAGCCATCCCAATCCTACTCATATGTTTATTTATTTCTTTATTGTGTCTGCCCATCGCTTTGGTACTTATTTATTATGCCTCCTTATTTATTTTTGCTTTTAACTTATGAAGGTGGAAATAAAACGTTTTCTAGGACAGCACTGCTCGGCTCGTTGCTCATGGGGGATGGGGTTATGGACGAGAAAAATCCTTCTGCTTTGGTTGTTTTTTGGGTGAAAATCCAGGGAGTGGGGGGGCACTGCACAGCCCAGGAATCACCGTGACCCGTGCAGGGCTCTTCACCACTCTGTCTCCATGCCCACATCAAAATTGGGAATTTTATGACCCAAACCCTTGGAATTCTTTCCCCCAAAACCTGGGGATTCTAAGCTTAGAACTCTCAGAATTTCAGCCTGAAATTCCTGGGAATCTTAGCCCCAAACCTTGGGAATTTCAGCCCCAAAACCTTTGGAATTTCAGCCCCAAATTCCTGGGAGTTTTAAGACCCTAACCCTGGGAATTCCTGCCCCAAAACCCCAGGATTTCTGGGCCCAAAATCCTCGAAATTTTGACCTCAAAATCCTGGAACACTCAGCCCTGAACCGTTGGAATTCCAGCCCCAACAACCTGGGAATTTCACACCAGATTCCCTAAAACAGAGCTACAGCTGCAGTCAGCCCATGTCCTTTTCTATTTACATTTCTGGGCAACAAGAGAAATGAAATTCAAGTGATCCTGCTCTATCCAGTTGAATCCTAACTCATCGTTTGCTGGTAGAGAATTTAACACACATGTCCACAGATGTGGGTTTAGAAAGTTCTGGACAGCCAGCTTAGGAGAACATTACTGTAGCCAGCCCACAGCTGGAGGTTTGTTTTAGAAAGAAAATTTTCGGACTCTGTTAAAGGGTTTTTGGGTATTTTATAGAGTTTTCTTTTAGGGGATTTAAAAGAGTTGTTTTTTTTTTTTTTTTAATTTTTTTTAATTTTTATTTTAAAGTAGTTTCGAGGGGTCTTAAAGGGGAATTTTTTGAGATTTTTTTTTGATTGGAAAAAGTGCACAAAAAGGAAAAAAACCCCCAAACCACACAGATGCAAAACCATCTGCATAAAGCATAAACCTCCCAAAAACCAAACCCTCCCCAAAAACCCCCCAACGCCCTCAAAAATGTGCCCGGTGAGGAGCCTGTGTACGACCCACCCCTGAGCCCTGAGCCACCTCCCAAACACCACAGAGACCTCTTGTGTCATCACAGAAAAGCCCTGCAGCAAATCTGTGTCCCAGTGTGATCAACAAGAAATACAGAACTAGCTCGACAGAAATGCTCCTTCTGATGGAAATGTGACCTGTATAAATTGTGAGGTTTTTATAGGAATTCAGTGGCTTCAGGTATTCCATACCACAGGTTCCTGAGATTGCTTGGGTATCCAGAGTTTATAGTACTGGTTAAACTGGTAGAGCTGAGGATACTTAGCAGTTTCCAGGGACTCGAGATCTTTATCATAGAGCTGGAACATCAAACAGAGGGCAAAGGATTCTCTCTGAGAGTGCAGGAGCTCAGTGAAAACAGCAACAAGGTACTCCACTATGTGTGCTCCTAGAAAAGCAAAAAAAAAAATTAGCTATTGACCTGAGCAGACACTGGGGCAACCCTCCTTACCTTGGGCCTTGGCAGCAGCCCACAGAGCATCATTCAGAAAAGTACTGAGTGAGATCAAGAAGTGTTAGATAAGAGTTCCTGACCACTGAGGAACCTGAAAAATCCTCTACACATTAGTTCCTGCTGAAGTAAATAACCCATCCTCACTGTGCTGTGCCAAGCATGCTTGTATTTTAACAGGAAAAGCCCCCTGCCAAGCACCACCTTGGAGAAGAACTGATTTGTACTGGGGGGCACACCCCAGTTAACACGTACAAGTTAAAAAGAATTTTCTTTCAGTCATCCCAGGTGCTACTTGAGCACCAAATACCCACAGAGAACTTAGTGAGGTTCTGTGGGGTTGGCAAATCCTGCTCCAAGCCCAACTGATGCCCCTGTGACTCCCTTGTGACTTTCCTCAAGGAGCTGGTAGAACTGTGCAATATTTGCCACCAGAGCTTCATTCCTGAAGAAGCTTTCTCTGGAAAATGCATCCATTTCCTACTTAACAGCACAGTCCTCTCTCCTTGGTCTCGGGAAGAGCTGCCCACAGCCACGGAAACCACCTTCCTCTCCTGATCACCTCACTGTCCTAAAAACACTGTGACAGAAGCCAGGCAGTCCATGCAGGGACAGTGTCTCTTCTCTTTAGGATCAGGGGAAAAGGGCAGAAGCACCTACAGAGCTTCAGTGCCTCTCTTGAGGAGGAAACACCATGGATCTGCACCCCCTTCTGCTTGCAGGGAAGACAATAAAACAGCTCAAGGAAAAAACCGGTTAAAAAAATATTAAAAATGGGTAAAAATTATGCCCCTTTCACTCCACTGGTAGAAATTACACAATACCAAAAAACCTGCACCTGTTCCATCTTTAGACTGAAGCAGTAGCTTCTAATGCAGCAGGGACAACAGCAGGGAAGGGAAATGTTTGGATAATCATGTCTTCATTTAAAGATTTCTTCATGAAAGTCATCACTGCCCTAAATCAGGACATCCACCACACACAGGGCATCTAATAAATGAAGAAAAAAAACTAAGCAGAGGATCCAGACTACCAGGAAAAACAACAGAGGTAGAATGCAACACTTTAAGAATACAAGGCAACCTTTTAATTTATAAAAAAAAAGAAAAAAAGATGAAAGGCACCTTTGTCACACAGTACAATGTTAAATGCAACACAAGCATCACAGCTGAACCTTCCCTCTGCCTTTCAATGCTGCTGTCCAGCAAGGAGAGGCTGCGGCTGCTTCTGGAATCCTGGAAGTGTTCAAATCCAGGTTGGACACTGGGGCTCTGAGCACCCTGAGCTACTGAAAGGTGTCCCTGCTCACGGCAGGGAGTGGAACTGGAGGAGCTTAAAGGAGCCCTCTCACCCAAACCATTCTGGGATTCCATGATTCTGTGCAGAGACCCCGGCAGAAGGGCTGAATTTCCATTTTAGTTCAAAAATGCTGCTGCCAGGGCATGGAGAGGCATTTCAAATACTGTTAAAGTGGCACAATCACATCAGAAATTACTTACAGGTGTACAGAATTCTCTGTCCACGCTGGAACCAAATTCCCCGGCAGCGGCGGGAGCGGCAGGTTTGGAGGTGCCGGGGCCGGCACGGGCGGTCCCCGCGCCCCGGCCGGTTCCGCTCAGCGCGGGGCAATCACAGCCGCCGCCCTCCCGCGCACGGCGGGCACACGGCCCCGGGTCCCCGCGCCGCGGCGGGAGCGAGTCCAGAGCCCCGGCGGGACCCCGGAGCGGCAGCGGCACCGCCGCGCTCGGCCCCGGCGCGCGTCCCGATGCCGCCCGGTCCCCGAGCCCCGCGCTCCGCCCGCCGAGGAAGCGGCGGCACCGCTCGGCACGGGATCCCCGGCCAGCACCGACAGCACCCGAACGGAACCCCGGTCCCACTGGGGAGCCCACCTCAGCGGCGCGGGCTCCGCCCACGGCACTACGGCATCGGGTCACGGCGACACAGCGACACGCCAACACGGCGACGGCCCCGCGCGACAGGAACGGCCCCGCCCCTCGCGCCACAGCGCCACAGCGACTGCCCGCCCCCCGCCTCACAGCAACGGCCCCGCCCCCGCCTCACAGCGACTGCCCGCCCCCCGCGGAACGGCCCGCTGCCCCCCGGGTTAAGGGTCGGCCCGCCCGGCACCGTCACCGTTCCCGCGCGTCACGGGGTCGGCCTGCCCTCCATGTCATCGGGTGAGGCCGGCGTCCTGCATCATCCCGTCGGCCCGACCACGTTCATTGGCGCCGCACGGAATGTCCCCAATCACAAGGCCGAATGGCCGCCGCCATAATCTCCGGCAACACGTGATTATTTAGTCGCAGCCATACTTGTCCTGCACCAAGTGGCCGCGTTGGAGCCGCCATATTTGACCAAAAGCACGTGGCGGCAAGGGTACCGCCATTTTAAACCGAAAGCACGTTGCAAGCATGAACGCCGTCTTTTTAAGCCAAAAGCACGTGGCGAGCATGGGCGCAGCCATTTTGAACCGGAAACACGTGGCGATCACGGGCGCAGCCATTTTAAACCGAAACCACGTGGCGGGCATGGGCGCCGCCATTTTGAACCGGAACCACGTGGTGGGCATGGGCGCAGCCATTTTGAACCGGAAGCACGTGACAATCACGGGCGCCGCCATTTTGAACTGGAACCACGTGGCGGGCATGGGCGCAGCCATTTTGAACCGGAAGCACGTGACGATCATGGGCGCCGCCATTTTTAACCGGAAATACGTAAAGAGTAGGAGCGCCGCCATATTGTACGGAAAGTAAGTACGGGGCAAGAATGCCACCATATTCAACCGGAAGTACGTACGGGGCACTGACGCCGCCATATTTAACCGGAATCACGACCCTAACGCTTTCTAGCGTCGGAATGGCGGCGAAGCACCGCGTCGAGAGCGCAGGGTCGGTCGGCCGGTGTCAGAGTCGCGTCGGGATTAGGCAGGTGACAAGAATGATGCATTTTGAGGGGCGAGGGCCCTGAAGGGAGCCAAAAAAAAAGACGGCGGCCGACCGGAAGTCATTTCCGCCACAACAAAGATGGCGACTGACAGGAAGTGGCATCGGCCACCACAAAGATGGCGGCGAGGAAGGGCGGAAGTCGCTTCATGCCACTCCCATGATGGCACCTCTGTCGTTCTTCGGCTGACCTTCCAAAGGTGGCGGCAGAAAGGGCGGGAAATGAAGGTCCCTGCTCGGCTATTTGGCTGCCTGCCTGCGCCCCGGTGCCGATCCCCCCCACCCGGCGCCGCTTTCCGCGGCAGTGCCAGGCGTGCGGACACGGGCCGTGCGCTCAGCGGCACCGCGGGCACGCCGGAGCCCCGCGGGCACCGGCAGGCAGCTGCGGGAGCGGCTTTCTCTGCGGGGCTCCTCCGCAGGAAGGGCCCTTCCCGAGCCGTCCCGGCTCCGCTCCGCGCTCTCTGCCCGCTCCCCTCTGGCCCCGGGGACATGGAGAGAAACACAAATACATCGAGGAAGAACGAACACTCTGCAGAGCTGCCGAGCCATCGCCCTGCCCGCAGCCGGGATCAGCCGGCAGGAGGAGGCAGCTGCTTTCTCAGCCAGCAAGGTGAGAGCTGCGGGAGGGATTTCTTCCTTTGTCCTCTCTGCTGTCACTCCCTCGCTCTGCCTCTCGTCGCCTGTGTCTGCGGGGCTGGGGAACTGTGGGCTGCCCCCCCTTCCCAGTGTGAGCACAGTCCCTTTTTGGGGGCATGGACCGTGGGAAGGGTTCGAATAAAGCCCCGTGCTCCTGCCCGGGGCAGCTGCAGCCGTTCTGTGCCTTCTTTGGGAGGTAAAAAGGCTGAGAGGGGGACGGGGTGGGCTGGGTGTAGAAGACAGAAAAAATGTAAATATAAAAAATACCTAACTAAACCTTAAATAAATTTATTATTGGTCTTATTTGGTTAGAGGCAGGATTTTTAATCCATAATATAAATGTAGTTTATATAAACAAAAATATAAATGCACAAATGTGCAATATATACAAACATAAAACTAAAACTATATCTGCATTTATGAATATATGTACATGTAAATATATATAAATTAAAATATAAACAAATAGAAGTATATATGTAGGATATAATATAAATAATATATGTTATAGTGTATAATATACTTAATATATATATATTAAGTATCAACTTAATCAAATCTTTATATATATCAAAGAGTATGATATATATAAATAGAAAAATACATGTAAATATAGTTAAAAATTAAGGGTTTTTCTGTTTCTATTTGGTTAGAGGCAGAGCTTTTCAATAAATAATATTAAAAATATAAACATACAAATATATGTAAAGATATATATACATAAAATAGAAAAAAGATCTAGTAATGTAAACATGTACATAATAAATAATAAAAGTGTAGTATATGTTATAATGTAAATTCCATAAAATTTATTGAGTAATATATGTAGTATATATAATGTCAAATATGGATAGGACCAGAAATTAAATAGGTATAAATAGGTATAAGTTTTCTGCATTTAAAGGGGTTTTTTTTTGTTTTATTTGGTTAGGGGCAGGAAGTTTTTTAGTTGTGGTTGGGCTTTTCTTGGGGCATTCATTTAGGGGAATTTTTTCTAGAATTGGGACTTTCCTTTTTGCCCCAGGACCTCAGGGCTGCCCCAGCCTGGAGCCTCTCCTGCATGGTAGAGAAGGAATCCAGGCAGTGTTCTGGGACTTTGAATCTACACAAATGTTTTCCAAAAGTGTTTGCAGAGATCCAGCTGTGGGGAAGCTATTGTGAAGGTTTGTAACCTTCTCAGAGGTAAAAAAAGTATTTACTATTGGTATGAATTGATTGTCATTGATAAGCAGCTGAGGTTCTCTAGTACTGGAGAAAAAATCAGTTTTATTTCAATAAAATTGAATAATTACATGGTGATTCCTACATTCCAAACTCTGTTAGTCCTTGTCCTCTCAAAGTGCAAAGAAGTTGAAGTAATGGAACAGAATTATTCCACCTAAAACATTCTGCATGAACCATGTAAATTTTTGTTTTAGCCTCTTCATTTAAAATATCTGAGTTCTTTGTCCTTTTCATTTTAAGCAATCTTGCTCTATTTGTGGACACCCTTTTTGCTAAGCTAGTAAGAGATGGAAAATAGGAGCAAAATGAGTTTTAGCATGATGTGCATTACTGTGTTTCAGTAACCTTCCTGTTTATCATTAGGGCAAAATAGAAGAAAAGAATTTCTTCTGAACCTGGTTTCCTTTTCTAGCATAAATTGTTGGTTTCTAGCTCAAGGAGCATCTTAGATTAGTCAGAAAGCTGAAGGAGCATCTGGAATTTTAGCACCTGTCATATGTGATGAAGTTATGCTCATCCTGCATTCATACCTGGTGAAAAATACAGATGGTGCTGGTTTGTATTTCTGAAACCTTCCATTAGCAGTTTCCATCTTTGCAGCAGCACAAGTGGGGGGCAGGGGGGAGTACATGAAGGTTTATAAGCAGGGTGAAATCTTTGTGTGTGCTAGGTAGGTACAATAACACAACTTGCAGGAAGGTACAGCTGCCAATGAAAACAAGTTTCAGCTCTGCTCATGGGTTTTTATCCAGATGGATGCTGATTGTTCAGCATTACCTAATGGCCAGCTTCTTTCAGAATTTGCAAAGGTATCTGTGCAAACTATATTTTAGCATAATATACTCGTATACTTTATTGATGATAACTAATACATTAATAAAGCACACATTATACAGTAAACAATAATAAAAATAATTTCAGTGAGGATATTTAGAAGTAAATGAAATTTTAATTGGGATACTTTTGTAACTACTCTCCCTACATGGGAGCTGCCTCAGGCTGGATGAGTGTGAGGATATCCAATTATTCCTTTGGGCTTGGTGCATGGCAGGGTGCAGAGCTCATGGTAAATCTTGATTAAACACTTTCAATATCAAAATATTTTAAAGCACAGACTTTGAAGAAATAACGTACGAAAGTCTATTGCAAGCCTGGGTGCAAGCTGTCCTTATTATTGATGGGTGTTTTGTCAAACCACTCTGAGGACAGAGTATGTCCCAAAAGCTTCACTAACCCTTGTCTTCTGCTGGCAGGGCAGCGTCCTAGCCTCGGTCTCACGGGCTGTGTGGAGATTCCTTCCTGGAGCAATGTCCCCCTGTGAGGATGAGCCAGAGATTGGGACATTGGACCAGGTAAGGATCTTTTTCTCTTTAGTCCTTGTTTTTGCTGGCTTTAATGCCACGGCTGCAGTGTTCCTTCAGATGCTGTGCCCTGCAACAGCAGTTCCAGCTCCTGAGCTGGGCAGGGTACAGTTCTGGGGAGGGGCTCACCAGTGTCCATTTGAATCAATCATTTGTTCTATTTCTGTCAGTCTCTCAGGTTTGCCACCCTCGGTCCCACGGGACAGAGCTGTGCAAAGGCTCTGTCCTGTCTGTACAAAATCCTGGGCAGTGTTTCCAGCAGCAGGGGCTAGAGGCATCAGGGGCTGCCTTTTGAGCCTTGTTCTTCCCTTGGGTTTTACAGAGGGTGACAGACTCTGCCCTTAAGGACCCACTGTTTATTTTGAACATTGATCCTGCAGATGGACAGTTCAGGTAACAGGGATTAGAGTCAGTTCTTGGACCCAACACAGATTTTTTTTCCCACAAAGACCAACTGAAGTTCTGAGATAGCAGACAGATGATGCACTGGAACTTTGGGATTCATAGTAAGTGTTCCCTCCCTTTGGGAGGTTGAACTGAAGTGATCTCATGGCTGAGAGCTGCATCACCCCTGCTGCTGGCAGAGGAGGCAGAACTGGGACAGGACAGCTCCTCCATTCCTTGGTTCCACAAAATCCTGTGTTAAAATTCCGGGGCTGCTGCGGGCGTTGATTCTGTGAGTTCCAGATAAAGCTTACTGCTGCACAGAGGTTGGTGCCACACAGGACCTGGTTCTTCATCTGGGACGTTTTACTGAGGATGTTGTTCCAAGGGAAATGGCTCTTAATGCTGAAGGTTCTGCTGTGGCCCATGTACCAAGGGACCTGATACTGTATGTGGAATGTGTTACCAAGGATGCTACAGACACCTGGGCTTTTATGTGGGAAGTTTTACTGAAGAAGTTGTTACATGGGAAGTGGTCCTTCCCGTGTGGAGTTTTACTTCCCTGTCAAAAAGCCTTGGGAATGCTCAGGAACACAGCATGGAATATTTGACCTCTGAAATGGGTCCTGTTTGGTCTAAAATACCCATTTTCTACCAGTCTGTGGTTTTTCTGCCCTTGGAAGAATGTGAGGCTGACTAGTCAGGTTGGAGTCTGAGCAGTACTCCCAGGGCTGCTGCTTTGAGATGTAATATGGAAGCCAGGAATATTCCTGCTTTGCAAACATGGGACAGAGTGGAACAGCAGGTGGCAAAGCTGGGCTTTGCTCCTTGAATCCCACAACACCTGGGTTTAGGTTCCATCAGCCAGAGGAGGGAATGAACCCTGGTTCATTATATGGGCTTACTTTGCCAAGCCTTGTAAGGTGATTGCTTTGCCATGCCTTGTATGTGCCTTGTATGTGCTTACACCCAGAGCTGCCCTGCCCTGGCACACAGTCACAATTCAATTTGTATCTGTACTTGCCTTTGTATACATTGTTTGGCTGTGTTTGATGAAGTGTAAATTAAAAAAAAAATTCATTCAATAAAATTGAATATAATAAAGATACCCCAGTCCTTCTCCCCCCTCTTCCCCTGGCTCCTGTCTTTATTTGGTATGATTTATTCATTTTCTTCACTGTCTTTCTTGCTTTGCTTCTCACTTTACTTTTCAGTCTATTTCTGGCTTTGCTTTTCTATTTTGAGCTCTCTGCGTCTCTCTGGTTCTCTAAGTCTATCACTATATCCTTATTTCCCTCTACCACTCTTTCCCTGTAAGTCTGTTTCTTCTCTGTTTCTCTAACTGTGTATTACTATTTTCCTTTAACCCCTAAGTATTTTGCTTTCTCTCTCTCACCCTAACTCTTTCTGTCTCTGTGTTTCTTTTTCTAATTCTCTATGTCTCTCAGTGACCCCCCCCCCCCCCCCCCCCGCTCCCAGGAAAAGAGGCCCCGCCCCAAGAGCCAGAGGCCCCACCTCCAGCAGAGGAGGCCCTGCCCCTGGGGGTGAAGCCCCGCCCCCCAGACTATGGGACATGTCCCCTCCCTGGTGGGTGCAGCCTACTTTCCTGGAAGGCAAGGGCTGTTCTTCCGTAGGCATGGCCTCTTTGTAGGCGTGGTCTCATTTCCTGAGGCAAGGGGCTATTCCCTGGTGGGCGGGGCCACCTTCCTTGGGGGTGGAAGGGATCTCCTCTCCTGGGGGCGTGGCCCCCTCCCCGGTGAGTGTGGCCTCTCCTCCAGTGTGAGCACTTAAGGTGATGAGAGAACAGGGCAGCCCCAGGTGTGAGCACTTAGGGTGAGCAGTCCCAGGTGTTCACAATGAGAGTGAGGATGAGCAGGTCCTGCTGGGGGCTGTTTTAGGGGGAGGGTTTTACTGCTCTCTTCGGTATGGAGCTGCTGGGGGAGAGCAGTTTATGGTGGGTTCCCGGGGGTACCTCGTGGAACGGAGGTGAGAGCACCTCACAGGATCTGGGGAAATGCTGGGATGTGGAGCACTGCTTCAGCGAGGTGCTGAGGGACACTTCTGTGCGACAAAGCAACTGCTGAACAGGTGAGCCAGTGTGGCTTTGTAGTGGGAACTTGTCTCTTTTCCCTAGTCAGCTTTCTCTTGGCTATCCCTCCCTGGTGCCCCCAGGAAAAAAAGGGGGGCTATGGGGACAAAAGAAATTTAAATTGAGGGGAGAGGCACTTCTTCCATTTTTGTATGTGTTTAAACTGCGGGAAATAGTCCTCCAGCTGTGATTTTAAGGGGACTGACAGACGCGGGCGAGTGTGAACCGTGCAGAGCCGAGCCGCAGAGCCGAACCGAGCTGTGCCAGAGCGGCAGGCGGGAGCGGCGGCAGGAACCGAGCTCGTTTCGTCCACTCCGGAGGGGGCTCGGGGGCCGCCCGGGCCCGGTGCCGGCCCCGCTGGGTGGGCAGGGGCAGGCGCGGTTCTCCCGGCGCAGCCCTCGCCAGAGGAGCAGCCTTAGCCCCGGGGGCCGAGCCGCTGCGGCTCGGCAACGGCTTCTCTCGCCTGGCGCCGCTCGGCTCCGCGCGGGTCGGCTCGGCTCCGCGCGGGTCGGCTCGGCTCCGCGCGGGTCGGCTCGGCTCCGCGCGGCTCCGCTCGGCGCCGCTCGGCTCCGCTCGGCGCCGCTCGGCTCCGCTCGGGTCGGCTCGGCTCCGCTCGGCTCGGTGCCGCTCGGGTCGGCTCGGTGCCGCTCGGGTCGGCTCGGCTCCGCTCGGCGCCGCTCGGGTCGGCTCGGCTCCGCTCGGCTCGGCGCCGCGCGGCTCCCCTCGGCTCGGTGCCGCTCGGGTCGGCTCGGCTCCGCTCGGCTCGGCGCCGCGCGGCGCCGCTCGGCTCCGCGCGGGTCGGCTCGGCTCCGCTCGGCTCGGCTCCGCGCCAGCGTCCCGTTCCGCCGCTCTGCGCCGCCTCCCGCTCGGCATCTCCTCCCTCCCCGCGCCGGCATCTGCTCCGCGCCGCTTCCCCTCGCCCGGGTCCCGGTGAAAGCAGTGCCACATCTGTCACCTTAAGCGCTACATCTTTCTGACACGTGCTCGGGTTGGGGTTTTCATGTCAGTTTTTCTGGTCTAAAGGCTTTTCTTGTGCCCCAAAAGCCGCAAGGAACCTGCCAGAAGCAGGCCTTCATTGCATAGGTGGGATTTCAATTTGCTCTTGGATTCTTTTCCATCTTTTTTGGAGTTCTTGTGCCAGAGGGGGGCTCTGACCCCCAAGCCACACAGGGTCTGTTGCCTTGCTAAGTGGGAATTAAATTGGCCAAGTCTGTCAGGAAAGCAAAACCATCCTGGGATTTGTTTGGCCAAAGATGGACTGTGAATATATCTGCAGTAGCAATCGGTGTGAATGCTGATAGTTTTGGGTTGTCTGGTGCCTCTGGCCCCTCAGATGTTTTTAGCAGCAATCCATTTTTTAAAAGAACACAAAGAGCTTACAATGTGGAAGATTGTTTAGGAAATGCATCCATAAAAGGGACTCTTTTTGTAGTTCTCCTTCCTGCTTTCACCTGGGCTGGAAGGATGGGCATGGCCTGTATTTATCATATGAAAGTGATGTTACTAAATTTGTCCATAGATTCTGATGATGATGATTATTATTACACTTTTTTTTGACAGAAAACATTTTCATTTTGCCTTTCCCACGTTGTTTTCAGGTCCTGCCCTGGAGTGACATGTGTGGTCTCAGACAGTGATTCCCTAGGAGGAAGGGGAGCCTTTGTCTCACCTGCACAGCTCAGGTGGATGTGACAGAATTGGTGTGGCCTGACAAGGAATGAACAGCTGTGTTCTGGAGTGCCTCAACCTTTCTCTGTCAGGTTTTGGGGGGGTTTCTCTTTGGGATTTCTTGTGATGCAGCACCTGGGGTGTCCCTTTGTGCAAAGTCCAGTGGTAAAGGATTGAATGACTGACAAGCAGGGTCTGGGATGAAAATGGTTCTGTTAAAATCAAGCAAAGAATGCAATAAGAAAGATGAGCATCCTTTTAATTTCTGAAATAGTTTGGAATAAAAATGCTGGGAAAAGGCACTTTTGCATTTGAATTGGTGTCACCTGGATAAAACCCCTTAGTGAGCAATGAGAGCAGAAATGTGAAAGCCAGGATTCTTTGACTTCTGCAGGGGACTTAATTTTCTTTTCTTTTCCTCCTCTCTTTCAGGACAGGAAAAATCATTACGCTGCTCGCATCTTTGCCAAAAGCTGTGGTGGTTGAACAGCCAAAGCCAAGAGACTTCAGCATCAGGGGTCTGTGCTTGAGGGCTCCTGGTCCTGTCTGTGCTGTGGGGTAAGTCACAGGGATGCTGCGTTCCTCTTTTCCTCCCTGCTGGGATTGGCTGCCTAGGGAATCCTGGATCTGGGTGAAATGCCAGCTCTCCTGGTGTTCAGGGATGCAAGGTCTGAGGGACTACGTTTACCTAGGGCTTTCCAGCAAGAGGAAATGGGGTGCCAGAGCCGTGTCCCATCAGGCTGCGTTTCCCTCTGGGGAGGAGGGAGTCTGGGCTGAAGCGAGATTGCCACGAGCGCTTGGATGAGCATTCCAGGGAACAGGGAGCTGGGAATTGCAGGTGCTGCCGGAACCATTGCCTTAGGTCTGCTCCATCTCTGTCTGACCAGTGGGATTTGTGCTGGAGAGAGAGGTGGTGTTGGGAACAAAAGCAGGAGTAAATCCTCTCTGGAGATGTGCAGCAAAGGACTGAATAGCATGGAAGGAGAGCATTTAGAAACTCTATAGCTCTTTCTCCCAAAATTAAGATGGAGCAGTGAAGGGGGTGGTTGGGTTTGGTCTGGGAATCTTATTCTTTGTGCAATTTTTAATTATTGGACAACATACTGTACAGTATCTTTTGAACAAAAGCAGTCAGAAATTTAGGTTAAGGATTAGAACTTTCTCTGTGAAACACTTCAACTCTTTTGTAATGTCCATTTAGAGGTGGGTTTTGGCAGCCCAAGTCCAGCCAGGGTTCTAAGCAGCGGCATCTTTAGTCTGAGAGAAATCCGGAACAGTTCGGAAATTTAGCAGGCAGAAGCCCAGTCTAAGGCTGCATTTCACAGAGAAATAGGCCCCTGTTTGTGTCCACTGCCCAGTTAATTAAACGTGGCTGCTGCCTGCTAAAATTGCAAACAGTGCAGAGCCTCTCACAAGCACAATCTGGTACCACTTAGAAGCCTGGCTGTTTTTTGAGTGCCAAACACCTGCTATAAACTAACATTACAAAACTGGTGAAGTGAGCTGTATTTCACAGAGAAATAGGCCATTATTTGTGTCCAGGTCCCTGTGCCCGATACTGGGCTTCTGCCTGCCATAATCCCGAACGGATCAGAATTTTTCCCAGGCACAACCTGTCACTACTTAGAACCCTGGTAGTTCTCTGAGTGCCAAAAGCCTCCGCTAAATAGACATTAGAGAAGTGGTGAATTCAGCCATATTTCGCAGAGAAATGGGCCCATGTTTGTCTCCAGTGCCCAGTGAATTAAACACGGCTTCTGCCTGCTAAAATTCCAAACAGTCCAGGATCTCCCACAGACACACCACATAGAACCCTGACAGTTCATTCAGTACCAAAATGCTCCTCTAAACATACATTACAAAAGTGATGATGTGAGCTTTATTTCACAGTGAAATAAGCCCCTGTTTTTGTCTGTGCCCGAGACTGGGCTTCAGCCTGCTCATATGCCAAACAATTTAGGATCTCACAGACACCATCTGGCACCACTTAGAACCTGGCTGTTCATTCATTGCCAAACACCTGCTCTAAACAAATCTTACAAAAGTGGTGAAGTGAGCTGCATTTCACAGAGAAATAGGCCTCTCTTTGTCTCCAGTGCCCAGTGAATTAAACATGGCTTCTGCCTGCTAAAATTCCAAACAGTTCAGGGTCTCTCACAAGCACAATCTGGCACCACTTAGAAGCCTGGCTGTTTTTTGAGTGCCAAACACCTGCTTTAAACTGCCATTACCAAAGTGATGATGTGAGCTTTATTTCACAATGAAATCAGCCCCTGTTTGTGTCCAGGTCCCTGTGCTCGAGAGTGGGCTCTGCCTTCTGCAAGTATTAACAAATCTGGTGTTTACCCAAACCCCAGCTGCCACCACTTAGAAGACTTGCTACCTTTAGAGTGACAAAGACCTCCTTCAGACTGGTATGGGAAAACTGGGAGGGTAAGTAGTTTTTCAAAGTGAAAAGTGCCAATGTTTTTTTCCCAGGGCCCTGTGCCTGAGACTGGTTCTCAGCCTGCTAAATTTTCGAACGGATCAGAATTTTTCCCAGGCAGAACCTGTCACTATTTAGAACCCTGGTAGTTCTTTGAGTGCCAAAAGCCTCCTCTAAAATAGACATTAGAAAAGTGTCAAATTGAGCCATATTTCGCAGAGAAATGGGCCAGTTTTTGTCTCCAGTGCCCAGTGAATTAAACACGGCTTCTGCCTGCTAAAATTCCAAACAGTTCAGGGTCTCTCACAAGCACAATCTGGCACCACTTAGAAGCCTGGCTGTTTTTTGAGTGCCAAACACCTGCTATAAACTAACATGACTCAAAATGTTGAAGTGAGCTGTAATTTACAGTCAAATAGGCCCCTGTTTATGTCCAGGTCCCTGTTCTTGAGACTGTGCTCTGTCTTCTGCAAGTATTAAGAAGTCTGGTTTTTCTCCAAACCCCAGCTGCCACCACTTAGAAGACTTGCTACCTTTAGAGTGACAAAGACCTCCTTCAGACTGGTATGGGAAAACTGGGAGGGTGAGTAGTTTTTCAAAGCGAAAAGTGCCAATGTTCTTGCCAAGGGCCCTGAGCCTGAGACTGGGCTTCTGCCTGCTAAATTTTCGAACGGATCAGAATTTTTCCCAGGCGCAACCTGTCACTACTTAGAACCCTGGTAGTTCTCTGAGTGCCAAAAGCCTCCTCTAAATAGACATTAGAGAAGTGGTGAATTCAGCCATATTTCGCAGAGAAATGGGCCCATGTTTGTCTCCAGTGCCCAGTGAATTAAACACGGCTTCTGCCTTCTAAAATTCCAAACAGTCCAGGATCACCCACAGACACACCACATAGAACCCTGACAGTTCATTCAGTACCAAAATGCTCCTCTAAACATACATTAGAAAAGTGATGATGTGAGCTTTATTTCACAGTGAAATAAGCCCGTTTTTGTCTGTGCCCGAGACTGGGCTTCAGCCTGCTCATATGCCAAACAATTTAGGATCTCACAGACACCATCCGGTACCACTTAGAACCTGGCTATTCATTCATTGCCAAACACCTGCTCTAAACAAATCTTACAAAAGTGGTGAAGTGAGCTGCATTTCACAGAGAAATAGGCCTCTCTTTGTCTCCAGTGCCCAGTGAATTAAACATGGCTTCTGCCTGCTAAAATTCCAAACAGTTCAGGGTCTCTCACAAGCACAATCTGGCACCACTTAGAAGCCTGGCTGTTTTTTCAGTGCCAAACACCTGCTCTAAACTGACATTACCAAAGTATCGATGTGAGCTTCATTTCTCAGGGAAATCAGCCCCTGTTTGTGTCCAGGTCCCTGTGCTCGAGAGTGGGCTCTGCCTTCTGCAAGTATTAACAAATCTGGTTTTTACCCAAACCCCAGCTGCCACCACTTAGAAGACTTGCTACCTTTAGAGTGACAAAGACCTCCTTCAGACTGGTATGGGAAAACTGGGAGGGTAAGTACTTTTTCAAAGCGAAAAGTGCCAGTGTTCTTGCCCAAGGCCCTGCGCCTGAGACTGGGCCTCAGCCTGCTAAATTTCCGAACAGATCAGAATTTTTCCCAGGCGCAGCCTGTCACTACTTAAAACCCTGATAGTTCTCTGAGTGCCAAAAGCCTCTTCTAAATAGACATTAGAGAAGTGGTCAATTCAGCCATATTTCGCAGAGAAATGGGGCCATGTTTGTCTCCAGTGCCCAGTGAATTAAACACGACTTCTGCCTTCTCATATCCCAAACTGTCCAGGATCTCACAGACACCATCTGGCACCACTTAGTACTTGGCTGTTCATTCATTGCCAAACACCTCCTCTAAGTACATCTTATAAAAGTGGTGAAGTGAGCTGTATTTCACAGAAATAGGCCCCTCTTTGCCTCCAGTGCCCAGTGAATTAAACATGGCTTCTGCCTGCTAATATTCCAAACAGTTCGGGGGCTCTCACAGACAAATCTCTTAGAATCCTGTACCTATACATCGAGCCCAGTACCAAAATCCTCCTCCTAGAACCTTAGAACCTAGACATTTCAGAACTGTTGAAGTGAGCTCTATTTCACAGAGAAATAGGCCTCTCTTTGCCTCCCGTGCCCTGTGAATTAAGCATGGCTTCTGCCTGCTAAAATTCCAAACACTTCAGGGTCTCTCACAGGCACAATCTGGCACCACTTAGAAGCCTGGCTGTTTTTTGAGTGCCAAACACCTGCTCTAAACTGACATTAACAGAGTGTTGAAGTGAGCTTTATTTTACAGTGATGTAGGCCCCTATTTGTGTCCAGGTCCCTGTGCTCGAGAGTGGGCTCTGTGCTCTGCAAGTATTAACGAATCTGGTTTTTACCCCAACCCCAGCTGCCACCACTTAGAAGACTTGCTACCTTTAGAGTGACAAAGACCTCCTTCAGACCGGTATGGGAAAACTGGGAGGGTGAGTACTTTTTCAAAGCAAAAAGTGCCAATGTTCTTGCCCAGGGCCCTGCGCCTGAGACTGGGCCTCAGCCTGCTAAATTTCCGAACGGATCAGAATTTTTCCCAGGCGCAGCCTGTCACTACTTAGAACCCTGATAGTTCTCTGAGTGCCAAAAGCCTCCTCTAAATAGACATTAGAGAAGTGGTGAATTCAGCCATATTTCACAGAGAAATGGGCCCATGTTTGTCTCCAGCGCCCAGTGAATTAAACACGGCTTGTGCCTGCTAAAATTCCAAACAGTCCAGGATCTCCCACAGACACACCACATAGAACCCTGACAGTTCATTCAGTACCAAAATGCTCCTCTAAATATACATTACAAAAGTGATGATGTGAGCTTTATTTCACAGTGAAATAAGCCCCTGCTTGTGTCTGTAAGACTGGGCTTCTGCCTGCTAAAATTCCAAACAGTTCGGGGGCTCTCACAGACAAATCTCTTAGAATCCTGTACCTATACATCGAGCCCAGTACCAAAATCCTCCTCCTAGAACCTAGAACCTTAGAACCTAGACATTTAAGAACTGTTGAAGTGAGCTCTATTTCACAGAGAAATAGGCCTCTCTTTGCCTCCCATGCCCTGTGAATTAAGCATGGCTTCTGCCTGCTAAAATTCCAAACACTTCAGGGTTTCTCACAAGCACAATCTGGCACCACTTAGAAGCCTGGCTGTTTTTTGAGTGCCAAACACCTGCTCTAAACTGACATTAACAGAGTGTTGAAGTGAGCTTTATTTTACAGTGATGTAGGCCCCTATTTGTGTCCAGGTCCCTGTGCTCGAGACTGGGTACTGTCTCCTGTAAGTATTAACAAATCTGGTTTTTACCCCAACCCCAGCTGCCACCACTTAGAAGACTTGCTACCTTTAGAGTGACAAAGACCTCCTTCAGACCGGTATGGGAAAACTGGGAGGGTGAGTACTTTTTCAAAGCGAAAAGTGCCAATGTTCTTGCCCAGGGCCCTGCGCCTGAGACTGGGCCTCAGCCTGCTAAATTTCCGAACAGATCAGAATTTTTCCCAGGCACAGCCTGTCACTACTTAGAACCCTGATAGTTCTCTGAGTGCCAAAAGCCTCCTCTAAATAGACATTAGAGAAGTGGTGAATTCAGCCATATTTCACAGAGAAATGGGCCCATGTGTGTCCTCCAGCGCCCAGTGAATTAAACACGGCTTGTGCCTGCTAAAATTCCAAACAGTCCAGGACCTCCCACAGACACACCACATAGAACCCTGACAGTTCATTCAGTACCAAAATGCTCCTCTAAATATACATTACAAAAGTGATGATGTGAGCTTTATTTCACAGTGAAAAAAGCCCCTGTTTGTGTCTGTGCCCGAGACTGGGCTTCGGCCTGCTCATATGCCAAACAGTTTAGGATCTCACAGACACCATCTGGCACCACTTAGAACCTGGCTGTTCATTCATTGCCAAACACCTCCTCTAAATAAATCTTACAAAGTGGTGAAGTGAGCTGCATTTCACAGAGAAATAGGCCATTATATGCCTCCAGTGCCCAGTGAATTAAACATGGCTTCTGCCTGCTAAAATTCCAAACAGTTCAGGGTCTCTTACAAGCAATAATCTGGCACCACTTAGAAGCTTGGCTGTTCTTTGAGTGCCAAACACCTGCTTTAAACTGCCATTACCAAAGTGATGATGTGAGCTTTATTTCACAATGAAATCAGCCCCTGTTTGTGTCCAGGTCCCTGTGCTCGAGAGTGGGCTCTGTGTTCTGCAAGTATTAACGAATATGGTTTTTACCCCAACCCCAGCTGCCACCACTTAGAAGACTTGCTACCTTTAGAGTGACAAAGACCTCCTTCAGACCGGTATGGGAAAACTGGGAGGGTGAGTACTTTTTCAAAGCAAAAAGTGCCAATGTTCTTGCCAAGGGCCCTGCGCCTGAGACTGGGCCTCAGCCTGCTAAATTTCCGAACGGATCAGAATTTTTCCCAGGCGCAGCCTGTCACTACTTAGAACCCTGATAGTTCTCTGAGTGCCAAAAGCCTCCTCTAAATAGACATTAGAGAAGTGGTGAATTCAGCCATATTTCGCAGAGAAATGGGCCCATGTTTGTCTCCAGCGCCCAGTGAATTAAACATGGCTTGTGCCTGCTAAAATTCCAAACAGTCCAGGATCTCCCACAGACACACCACATAGAACCCTGACAGTTCATTCAGTACCAAAATGCTCCTCTAAATATACATTACAAAAGTGATGATGTGAGCTTTATTTCACAGTGAAATAAGCCCCTGCTTGTGTCTGTAAGACTGGGCTTCTGCCTTCTCATATCCCAAACAGTCCAGGATCTCACAGACACCATCTGGCACCACTTAGTACTTGGCTGTTCATTCATTGCCAAACACCTCCTCTAAGTACATCTTATAAAAGTGGTGAAGTGAGCTGTATTTCACAGAAATAGGTCCCTCTTTGCCTCCAGTGCCCAGTGAATTAAACATGGCTTCTGCCTGCTAATATTCCAAACAGTTCGGGGACTCTCACAGACAAATCTCTTAGAATCCTGTACCTATACATCGAGCCCAGTACCAAAATCCTCCTCCTAGAACCTTAGAACCTAGACATTTCAGAACTGTTGAAGTGAGCTCTATTTCACAGAGAAATAGGCCTCTCTTTGCCTCCCGTGCCCTGTGAATTAAGCATGGCTTCTGCCTGCTAAAATTCCAAACACTTCAGGGTCTCTCACAGGCACAATCTGGCACCACTTAGAAGCCTGGCTGTTTTTTGAGTGCCAAACACCTGCTCTAAACTGACATTAACAGAGTGTTGAAGTGAGCTTTATTTTACAGTGATGTAGGCCCCTGTTTGTGTCCAGGTCTCTGTGCTTGCGACTGAGCACTGTCCTGCTGAAATATTGGCAAAACTGTATTTTACCCAAACCCCGGCTGCCACCCCTCAGAAGAATTGCTACTTTTAGAGTGATAAAGACCTCCTTCAGACCGGTATGGGAAAACTGGGAGGGTGAGTACTTTTTCAAAGTGAAAAGTGCCAATGTTTTTTCCCAGGGCCCTGTGCCTGAGACTGTGCTTCGGCCTGCTAAAATTCCAAATGGAGCAGGATTTCTCCCAGATAGAAATGGGAGCTACTTAGAACCCTGGTAGTTCTTTGAGTGCCAAAATACTCCTCTAAAGTGACATTTCAAAAGTGGTGAAGTTAGCTTTATTTCACAGTGAAATAATCCCCTGTTTTTGTCCAGGTCCCTCTTCATGAGACTGGGCTCTGTTTGCTAAAAGGATGAACTAATCCCGATTTAGTCCAAACCCCAGCTGCAACCACTTAGAAGGCTTGCTACCTTTGTAGTAACAAAGGCCTCCTACAAACTGGTATCAGAAAACTAGGAGGGTGAGGTTTTTTTCCACAGCTAAAAGGCCCAATGATCTTATTCATGTCCTTTTGCCTGGGACTGGGCTTCTGCATGCTAGAATTGTAAATCAAATAGTATTTCTCCCCGACTAAAACTGCCATCACTTAGACCCCTGGAGGTTTTTCCCAGTGCCAAAAGCCTGCTCTAATAGACGTTACAAAAGTGGTGAAGTGAGCATTATTTCACAGTGAAATACCCCTGTTTGTGACT
>NW_027635977.1:68935-111173 GCF_903797595.1 Erithacus rubecula | reverse complement strand
CAGGGGGCTTCTCCAGCCTGAGCCTGGCACTTCCAGGCCATCCTTACCAGGCACTCGGCCAACTTCCACAGCTGCGCTGTATTCACGAGCTGCATGAGATCCCTCCTCTTGAAGAACTTGGTCACAGAAAGCAGCGCTGTTCGAGACGCCTGGACACCAGTAGAGATGCAGAGATGTCCCCGCAGTTCAGGGCACAGCCGTGTCCCTGAGCCAAGGCCTGGAGGAGGCTGCAGCCCACCAGACACCAGGGAAGGAGGCAGCCAAACCCCCCGCCCCAGGACACAGGCAGCCCACGAGTCCTCACCTCTGCCACATCCGGATTCTCATCGTGGCAGTAGATGAAGAGTGGGAACACGCTCTGCCACACGGGTGTCTTCAGAGCTTTTCTGTCCTTTTTCATTAATGAACCTATCATCTCTTCAAACAGAGCAATTGATCCCAGCTTCACCTGTCTATCATGCTGTAGGAAAGGAAGGAAAAAAGTCCTAAGCACTGGTTCCTTCAGGCCCGCGTGGGCACCAACGTTGAAATTCACGGGTCACAAAGTGTCCAGGCCGCAGTCAGTGGCCGTGGCCTGGGGCACAGAGCCTTACGTGGTCAAAGAGTGGCAGGAGCGCCTCAGCCAGCCGCAGGGCCATGGGGCTGCGTACAGGGGCACCATTGTGGAGGAACAAATATCGGAGTACAACAATGGTCATCCTGACCATGAAGCTATTGTTTTCCTGCAGGATGTCCACAAGATTGTCAGTCAGGTTCCACAATTTTTTTGCCTGTTTGGAAGACAACTGTGTGAAAGGCCACTCTGCTGCCCCAGGGCCTAGAGGCCAAAGACCTGTCCCAAACAACACGGGCAGCTGACCCAGGAGGCAGGAGAGCTGGGATCAGCTGCCCCAGCACCCAAAGCCCAGCCATGCGCAAGCGACTGCATGCCCCAGGCTCGTGCTGCTGGCAGGGCTTCAGCAGCTGCTCCCTCCCTTCTCACCATGGGGGGATTCATGGGGCCAAGCAACATGAGGCATCTGAGCGCCAGGTGACGCCTCTCCCTGCACTCGCTCTGCAGGTTCTTTGAGATGATCTCCAGGAGACTGGCCCCATATTTGGACACATCCAAGCACTCCATGACCTGAAAGGCACAGGGCAGTGACAGGGACCTGGCCGGCAGGAGCCCAGAACCGCACAGGGCTGGGCCCAGACAGCAGGACAGGGCACGGGCACCATCCCAGGCAGGTGTGGCTATGAGAGGCCAGAGAGCTGGGAGGCAGCTCAGGGAGACAGCGCTGGCCATCAGGCTCACCTCCACAATGAATGCCAGGGCAGCAAAATCCCAGCATGGCCTCTCCATGTTGAGCAGGCTGAGCAGGTACAATGCAATCCCAGAAAACAAGGGTGTAGATGAGGAGCGCATCGCTCTGAAAGGAGGAAAAAGAAAGCAAGGTCTGAGTCAGGGGGACAAACCTCTCCCAGGACTGATTCCCAGAGGTCTGGTCTTTCCCCACCATCCTGCTGCAAGGGGACCTGAGCTATTTTGGAGGCAGCTCCTTTTGGGCACCCTTCTTTTCCAGTCTTTTCCAGTCTGTTTGGCTGTGCCTCGGTGACAAGGCCCTCTGGGCCATGAGCACGGGTACTGTGTAGGGCACTCCAGACACAGAGCACAAAGAGTGGAGAGGGTGGGGTCTCACCTGACCAGCACACCCACGGCATAGTGCTGGGAGTCAGCAGACAGCAGCGTGTCCCAGCCACACTTGCGCTCCATTGCCGTCACCACATCCTCACACTGCATTCGGCAGAGCAGGGACTTCAGGGTCTCCAGTGCAAACCTGTGTGCAAAGCAAAGCTCAGGTCACGCTGGGAGCACTGGCTCCTGCCCTGGGGACATGGCAGGGACAGAAGGACTGGGATGGAAAACCTGTTGGAGCTGGCAGCAAAGCCGTGTTCTTTCTGGCACGTTTTCCACAATTTATCAACCTCCTCTGGTGTATCCCATGTGCTGAAGTACGCTTGGAAGAGCAGGTGGACAAATAGGCGGATGAAATACAGTGTCACTATGTGTGGGATGCAGGGCTCCTGGAGGATCTTCCACATCACCACAGTTGCCTGCAAAGGACAAACACCCCGAGACAGCGCTCAGTGCTGAGGTATCCGTGTGGCAGGGCCCAAGTGTGGCAGGGAGAGGCCAGGGGAGATTCAGGGGGAGCGCCGGGCCTGGTGCCCCTGAAGCTGCCCCTAGGCCAGGATTCAGCCCAGCACCTGAGGCTGGGAGATTCGGTGGGGGAAGGAGGGTGGAGAGCTGCAGGAGGTGCGGCCTTGGGGTGAGCAAAGGCCAGTTCCAGAAACTCACAGCCAGGGCAAAGACTCTTGTTGTGTCCCCATCGGAGGTGCACGTGCTGTGCTCTGGCCAGCTCCCCAGCACATCCAGGAGTCTCAACCGCGCTGGCTTTGCAGTCCTGGGCGAGCACAAGATTGTCTTCCACATAGCCATAGCAGCTCTGTAGGGTCAGAACTCTGTCTCAGGGCAGTCTGAGACACAGCACCGTGGCCTGGCAGCAGCAGGGACCTGAGCTGGCTGCCAGCTGTGTCTCTGCCCATTGCCCCGCACCAGCAGCAACCAGGCAGTTTAGCCCTGTGGGGATAGGCTCCTGAGGGGCAGGGAGGGAGCATGGGGTGGGTGCTGACAAGCCAGGGCTGGGAAAGGGAGCAGCCAGAGGGCCCTGGAACTCTCTGTTGTTCAGACAGAGCTAGAACAGGCTGTACAGGGTGATGGGCTGGTGAGCCCTGAGCCCTCTGGGCAGGTGGGCCCCATACCTGTCACACGATGGGGCCACACGCAGGAGAGTCATCACCACATCAGTGGGCTGTGCCTCGGTGACATCCAGCAGGGACCTCTCCACCCTGTGCTCATCAGTCTCATTGGCCATGAGCCACTGGTGGATGTATCTCACCGTGGCAGGCACCTGAAGAAGGCATGGGAAGACTTGGAAAGCTGCCAGAGGCAGTAATGTCCCCAGCTTCCCCAGAGAAGTGCTTCCCTTCCCACCACACTGTGGTGTCCTCAAAGTCTGACAGGGACCAGCAGGCCCCAGTGAATTGTGAGGCCAACCAATTCTTGGAGGGATCAAACCCTGGCCACAGGCTGCTTACTTGCTTGGGATTGGCCAAACCCTCTTCTACATGCTTGTCAAGCAGGGCAGCACTTGTGTTGGTGGTGTAGTCCTCACACTTTTCTATGGACCCAGTGCCCATGGTGCTGGTCACTTCCTGCCAAAAGTATTTGATAAATTTGGAAGTGCAGCAGGAGAACAAAGGGCAGGAAAAGAGGGCTGTTCCATGGGGTGCTCCAAGCGCTGTGCTGGGCTGAGCAGTGACAGCAGGCCCAGCCCAGGTGGGGATGGCTGCAGGTACCTGTGCTGTTCTGTGGAAGAGGACACCGGTGGGGTCCTGCTCGTGTGTGTGGTCCATGGCTGCACCTGGCAAAGAGCGAGCGCAGCCAAAGCTGAGGGGCTGCAGGAGAGGCCGGAGAACAGAGCCCAGCCCTGCGCTCCCCAGGCAGGGACAGCCCCAGGATTCTCCAGGGGATGGAGCACGGGCACTGCGGGGTGTCTGCCCGGCCCCTCTTCTGTCTTGTCCCTGGGCATGTCCCAAAGGGATGGGATGGATGGGTCAAGGTTGCAGCAGCCTTCAGCCCTTTTACCCAGCTGCTCCACTCACCATCCTGCATTGGCTGAAATGGCTCCGGCTCTTCAGGCTGTTGGGCTGGATGAACTCTAGAGCCTCTCCTTTTTATTCTGCTAAACACTTCAAAGATGTTGACAAATCTGCCTGCCATGCCAGAGTCTGGCCTCGAGGGCACCTTGAAGAGAAATGCCTTGGGAAAGCTGTGAGACAAACAGTCAGTGACACTCAGAGAAGCTCCGGGTCCGACAGGAACGAGTGCGCTGTGCGGGGGTTCCTCACGGCACCGCTCTGTCCCGTCCTGTCCCGTCGTGTGCTCCGAGCACTGTGCCGTGGCCGTGTCACCGTTGGCTCTTATATCACCACACCTCACCAACGGTCCTGTTCCATGCCATGGTGACCATGCTGAACCATTTCAATAACGGCCCTTGCACACGCTGGCCTGCCCCCAGCCCACCCAAAGTGGCCCAGGTTGGAAGGAATCCCTCCCCCCAAGTGTCTAAGACAGCCCAACAGGATCTTTAGGAATGGCTCAAACCATCAGCAATCGCTGCCCTGCTCTGCGGGCTCAGGGCAGCAGAAGGAGCCTCCAGGGCTCCGACGCAGCTGCAGCGGGAAGGGCACGGGGCCTTGCACAGAAGCTGGCTTGGCCTCCTTGGGACACGTCCCGGCTGGTGGTCATCCTAAACCCACGGCTGTGACACAGGCAAGGATCGTGTGGGCCAGGGCACGGATGCTGCTCTGACCCCTGGGCCCTGCGAGCACTGAAATCAGCAGCTGTGGCAGAGTCCTTGCCCAAACAGACCTGCCACCCCCCGAGCCCTGGCAGTGCTGGTGCCCCGCTCCTGCCCCAGAGACCTGTGCCCCGGGGGCTTCTGTGTCAGAGGGAGCCAAAGCCCACATGCACCGGGGGCTGTGCTCCTTCCTTCAGGGGCTGTTGGCAGGAGCACCTGGAGCAACTGCTGGCAACTCTTGGTATCTGTCTGAAGGCAGAAGCTCTTAGTCCTGAAATAATGTCTTTTGTAGGAGGGATTGGCAGGAGCACCAGCACACAATAAGCAGCTGAGTTTCCCAGTACAACTAGATTGTACAGAGGCACTGTCTCCATTTCCAAAGACAAACATCAGCAAACACATGTTGGAATAGCTAAATTAATTCCATTGTTCCTGGGATACAAATTCTGACTATAGAACCCAAGTAAGGATTGCACACAAGGCCTTAGGAAACACTTCCCAGATGAATTAAAGTCTCTCCCATGCAGGGCTGTAATGGCTGAACTTCTGTTCTGTTGCACAGTTCCAGGTTGAGTGGGAAGAAGTCCACAGTGTTCCTGTACAGTCTGAAATTGGGATGCAGGCTTGGACCAAATTCTTTCCTCAGCAGGATGATGCTGAAATCCACTGCATTCTGATGCCTGAAAACTAGGCAAGAAACCAGTAGTACTCTATAATATAAGGCCTATGGGGCAGTTATTTGTTTATTTGATACCTGGAGTGATGGGCATTGCTCCACAACAAAATCACCTGTCCATTCTTTGCACCGTACTAGCCTGTATATGTTTTTTAGTTAATGTGCAAGTGTTTGGTATCTTTCATTTTGCAACATATTTTGTAATGACATGACTATGTGAGCCCTTGAACATGTGCATGGTTTCTGCACAAGGTGATTGTCAGCCTCCTCCTGGTTGTTTTGGATGAAGGCTCATGAGTCTTCCTTGGATTTGAACTTTCCACCCCTGCTTCCTGGGCATGCTCTATAGGATTGTCTGCCCAAATAGCCAGTGGTTAGCTTTTGCCCTGACTGATCTATATAAGTGCAACAACTGGTATAAATTAGAATACAAACTCCTCCCATTTGACTGTTCCCATATCTAACACCATGTGGTTTTGAAAGACTGCTTCTTTTACTGAGTTTGTTTCAGTTTGTAGTCTTCTTAAAGCACCCGCTGTTGAATTAGCAGTCAATTCTATTTTGGCTTGAATGCTTGAAATGGCATGTTACAGCTGTGCAATTCCTAAATTTGGGAGCAACGGCCTAACAATCTGTGAAGCCTGGTGCTGTATCAGACTGGTGGGTTATTGGGTGTTGCCTTAGTGAGTCTGTGCTTCCATAGTCCTTGAAGATTACCTGTCAATTCATTCGTTTGGTTTGTAATCTGTAACTGAGGGAGAAGGTATCCCATGGTACACTGGCCAGTCCAGTTCCCTGGTAATTGTTTTCATGCTATTCCATTCCCACAAGGCCATGGAAAATTGAGAGAGGAACTGCAGGATTCCAAATTCCCATTGCCAAGAATGCTGTAATTCCATGGTTTTGGTGGGAATTTGGGAGAGGAGCTGGAGAAATCTCAATTCCTGACACCTGGAATGCTCTTATTCCTTGGGAATTTTGTAGGGTTTTGGGACAACTTAGGTGGTATTCTAAATTCCTTACACCTGGAATGCCATGATTTCATGAGAATATATGATGGAACTGGGGGATTCAAGATTCCCAACACTCAGAACATCATTATTCCATGGGATTTTGAGACGGGAACTGGAGGATTAGAAATTCCTGACACCTCAAATGTGGTTATTCTATGAGAATTTGGTGGGAATTTGGGAGGGCATATGGGGATTCTAAATTCCTTACACCCCGAATACCATTATTCCATGGGAGTATGGGATAGGAACTGGAGGATTCCATGGGAATTAGGGAGGGGAATTGGAGGATTCTTAGTGTCCTACCCCCTGATTGCTGTAATTCCAAGGTTTTGGTGGGAATTTAAGAGGGCATATAGAAGATTTGAAAATTCCAGTGCATAGAATGCTGCTATGCTATGGGGATTTGGGAGGCAACCTGGAGGATTCCAAATTCTTAATGCCTGGAATGCCTTTATTGCAGGGTTTAGGTGGGAATTTGGGAGAGGAAATGGAGTATTCGAAATTCCCAGAGTTTGAAGTGTGGTTATTCCATAGGAATTGGCAGGCGTACTGGAGGATTCCAACTTCAAATTGATTTGACATGTGGTTAATTCCATGGTTTCAGTGGAAATTTGGGAGGAGACCTGGAGGATTCTAAATTCCCAATGCTAGGAATGCTATAATTTCATAGACTTAATGGGAATCTGGAAGAAAGCAGGAAATTTGGGAGGGATGCAGAAGGACTGTAAATTCACAATGCCTGGAATGCAGTTATTCAGTGGGAATTTATGAGGGGAACTGGAGGGCTCAAAATACCCAAAACTGGGAATGCTGTAATTCCATGGGGATTTGGGTGGGGAAGTGGATTATTCTAAATTCCTGAGAACTGGAATGCTGTTGTTCCATGGAATTATGATAGGAGTTTGTGGCAGGTGAATGGGGGATTCTAAACTCCTGACATCCGGAATGACATTATTCCATGGGAAATGGGGAGGGCATCTGGAGGACTCCAAATTCCTGATACACAGAATTCTGTTACTCCCTGGGAAATTGGGAGGGGAACTGAAGAATTCTAAATTCCCCATGCCTGGGAGGCTGTTATTCCATGGTAATTTGGTAGAGCATACAGACAATACGAAATTTCGGACGTCTGGAATGCTGTTATTACATGGGAATTTGGGAGGAAAAATGAAGGATTCAAAATTCCCAGTGTCCAAAATCCTGTAATTCCATGGTCTTTGTGGGAATTTGGGAGGGGGGCTGGAGGATTCTCAATTCCTGACACCTGGAATGTTGCTATTTCCTGGGAATAGGAATTATTTGCATTAAGAATTAATTGCATTAGTAGGAATTAATTGCATTAGGAAGCCTTATGAGAGATTCTGAATTCCTGATTCCTGGAATTCCATTATTCCGTGGATGTATGGGAGGGAACTGGAGGTTTCTCAATTCCTAACAGTTCTCAACTGGTAAATTCAAGATTCCCAACTCTCAGAACATCATTATTCCATGGGAATTTGGGACGGGAACAAGAGGATTCTCAGTTCCTAGCACCTGGAATGCAGTTATTCCATGGTAATTTGGGAGGGGAACTGGTGGATTCTCAATTCCTGACACCTGCAATGCTGTTATTCCATGGGAATTTGGTGTGAATTTGGGAGGGCATATGGTGGATTCTAAATTCCTGACACCCAGAATGTCATTATTCCATGAAAATTGGGATGGGAAATGGAGGATTGTCAATACTGGACACCTGGAATGCTCTTATTCTGTGAGGAATTGGGTGCAGAGCTGAAAGATTCCAAGTATCTGACGCCCATAATTCTGTTATTCCCTGGGAATTGGGAAGGGGAAGCGGAGAATTATAAATTGCCAATGCCTGGTATGCTGCAATTCCATGGCAATTTCAGAGGGCATACAGATGGTTGGAAATGCCTAACATCTGGAAACCCATTATTCCATGGGAAATTTTGAGAGGAGCCAGAGGATTTTAAATTCTGGATACCTGAATGCCTTTATTCCATAGAAATTTGGGTGCAGACCTGGAGGATTCCAAATTCCTAACACCTGGAATTTCTGCTGTAATTTCTTAGTATTGGTGACAGTCTGGGAGGGAAGAAGTAGGAGTCAAAATTCTAACTGTTCGGAATGCCATTATTCCATGGGAATTTCTGAGGAGAATTGGAGGGTTCACAATTCCCAAAACTGGGAATGCTGTAATTCCATGGGAATTTGGGATTGGAACTGGAGGATTCTCAATTCCTGACACCTAAAATGTAATTATTATTTGGCATAATGGTGGGAACTGGGGAGGGTGTATGAAGGATTCTAAAGTCCCAACACCTGAAGTGCCGTTATTCCATGAGGAAATTGGGTGGGGAACTGAAAGATTTTAAGTTCCTGACATCCAGTATTCCATTGGAATGCCATAATTGCGTGAAAATTTGGGAGTGGAACAGGGGGATTCCAAATTCCCAATGCCCAGAATGCTGTAATTCCATGGTCTTGGTGGGAATTTGGGAGGGGGCTGGAGGATTCTCAGTTCCTGACACTTGGAATGTTGCTATTCCTTGGGAATTGGGTGGAAGTTTGGGAAGCCTTATGAGGAATTCTGAATTCCTGATACCCGGAATGTCATTATTCCATGGGAGTATGGGAGCAGTACTGCAGGATTCTCAGTTCCTGACAGCTGGAATGTAGAAATTTCATAGGAATATGGCTGGAATTAGAGAAGGCTATGGGGGATTCTAAATTCCTGACACCTGGAGTGCCATTATTCCATGGGAAATTGGGAGGACATCTGGAGAATTCTAAATTCCTAATCCTAATTCTGATAATTCCTAATACTGCAATTCCATGGGAATTTTGTGGTGGGGGGGGGGAAACTGGAGGTGTCCAAACTATCAATGCCAGGACTGCCTCTATTCCATGAGAATTTGGGAGGGCATACAGATGGTTTAAAATTCATGATGCCTAGAATCCCACTTTTCCATGGGAATTTGGGAGGGGAACTGGAGGGCTCAAAATTCCCAATGCCCAGAGTGCTGTAGTTCCATGGTTTTGGTGGGAATCTGGGGGGGCAGGTGGAGGAATCTCAATTCCTTACACCTGGAATGCCGTTATTGCTTGGGAATTTTGTGGGATTTTGGAACAGCGTGTGGGGGATTCTCAATTCCTGATACCCGGAGTGCCATTATTCCATGGGATATTGGGAGCAGAAACTGGAGGATTCCAAATTCTCGATGCCCAGAATTCTGTTATTCCCTGGGAATTTGGAAGTAGATCTGGAGAATTCTAAATTCCTATTGCCTGGGATGCCGCAATTCCATGGGAATTTGTGAGGGGAACTGGAGGATTTCAAATTCCCCATGGCCAGACTACCATTATTCTGTTGGAATTTGGGAGGGCACACGGATGACTCAAAATTCCTGACTCCTGGAATCACTGTTTTCCATGGGAATTTGGGAGAGGAACTAAAGGATTCCAAATTCCCAAATCCTGGAATCCTGTAATTTAATTGTTCTGTTGGGAGTTTGGTAGGGGAGGTGGAGGACTGATAATTCCCGGCCCATGGCATGCAGTTATTCCTTGGGAATTTTGTAGGATTTTCTGGCACCTTATAGGGGATTCTAAATTCCTGTCACCTGGAATGCCATTATTTCAGGGGAGTATGGGTGGGGAACTGGAGGATTGAAGATTCTCTACACGCAGAATACCATTATTCCATGGGAATTTTGGGAGGGCATCTGGAGAATTTTAAATTCCTAATGCCCAGGATGGTGCAATTCCATGGGAGTTTGTGGGGAAAGTGGAGTTTTCCGAATTATTGATACCCGGACTTCCATTATTCCATGGAATTTCGGATGGCACATGGACAATTCGGAATTCATGATGCCTGGACTCCACTTCTCTAAAGGAATTTGGTGGGGGGGGGGGGGGTGGGGTGGGGACTGGAGGGTTCAAAATTCCGAAGGCCCAGATTGCTGTAATTTCATGCTTTTGGTGGGAATTTTTTGGGGGAGGTATAGGAATCTCAATTCCTTACACTTGGAATGCCATTATTCCTTGGGAAATTTTTTAGGAATTTGGCATGGCTTATGGGAGAGTCTAAATTCCCAACACCGGGAATGCCATTATTCCATGGCATATTCCATGCATTATTCCATGGGAGGGCAACTGCAGGTGCCAAAAGTCCCAATACACAGAATACCATTATTCCATGGGAATTTGGGAGGGGAACTGGAAGGTTCCAAATTCCAGATTCCCAGAATGTCATAGTTCCAACTGTAATTTGGGTGGGGAACTGGAGGATTCTAAATACCTGACACCTGACTTCTGTTATTCCCGAGGAATTTGGAAGGGGAACTGGAGGATTCCAAATTCTCCATACCTGGAGTGCCATTATTCTCCGGAAAATTTTGTGGGGAGCTGCAGGATTCCAAATTCATGACGCTATGAATGCTGTAATTCCATAGTTTTGCTGGGAATCTGGGAGGGAAGCAGGAGGATTCAAAATTCTCACTGCCAGGATTGCTGTTTGTTATGGGCTGATGTTTGGACTGGCTCCTCTCCTTGCTTCCCCCGTGCAGCTGCCGGTCCCTCCCTCGGATGGTTTTATCTAGGCTGGTGTTTTCCGGCTCTCGCTCTCTTGCTGCGCTTCGGTTGTGGGCTGTGTCTTGCTCTCTGCCGTCTGCTCAGCTGTGACCCCCTCCCCTGGCTTCTTTGGCCGTTTTTTCCCTTTTCCCCCAGCTGTTTGTCTGTGCCCCCGTGTTGGCTTGTCTTGGGTTTGCTTTTGCTTGTCTTGGGCTCGCTTTAGCTTGTCTTGGGCTTGCTTTGGGCCTGCTCCCGGCTGCCCCTCCCCCTCTCTCCCTTCTCCCTGCTCCAGGGATTTGCACCGACTCCGGAGGACAAGGATCTGGACTTCGGGGGCCGCTGCTGGAGGTCGGCTTGGGAGGCTCTGCCACTCTCCCCGGCGAGGACCGGCTGGGTTCGTCTCATCTGGGTTTGGGTTGGGGGAGTGTTTCTTTTGTATTTTTGTTAATAAAAATTTTTTTCCATTTTCACCACAAGAACAATTCTTTCTGAGCTCATTGAAGGAAGGAATTGTAAAAAAGAAAAGGGGGGGGGGGGCCCTTTGGAGCTCTTTTTTCCCCAAATTTGTCCTAAACTTGGACATACTTTTTGGTGCCCCGTGTGAGGATCGAACTCACGACCTTCAGATTATCAGCACCAGAAAAAAGTGGAAAAAACTTTTATCTAATACTATGTTGGTTTCAGCTGTCGGCATGGCTAAGTTTCTTAAATCCATAATGTCTTTCGTGGTGGGGACCTGTTTGTATGTCGGCTCGTTAGGTTTCTTTGATGTTTTGATGCCTTTGTGGTCAATGGGTCTGTTTACTCATCCGGAGATAGCTCCGGTGTTGTCTTTGATGCGTAGTTTTTGTATGAAAGGAATATTGACGAAAATGCTCATCGGGCTAGGCTTGGTTGCAATGGCTTACAGGAGATTTATGAGAATGTTGGAATCTGCTTCAGGAATGTATAAATCATGGTCTGTCCTGGAGCCTTTGGCAGAAGGTGCCTGGTGAGACCCGAGGCCGACCCCTGGGATTCTGGAGCAGAAGCTACAGAGGGTCCGAAGCCAACTACACTCCCACAGAGAAGGAAATCTTGGCTGCCTATGAAGGAGTTCAAGCTGCCTCAGAGGTGACTGGCACAGAAGCACAACTTCTCCTGGCACCCCGACTGCCAGTGCTGGGGTGGATGTTCAAAGGAAAGGTTCCCTCTGCTCACCATGCCACTGACGCCACATGGAGCAAGTGGATTGCCCTCATCACGCAGCGCGCCCGTATTGGTAACCCAAATCGCCCTGGGATTTTAGAGATAATTACAAACTGGCCAGAAGGTGAAGATTTTGGTCTCTCTGATGAAGAGGAGCAGGAGCAAGTGACCCGGGCTGAAGAAGCTCCACCGTACAACCAGCTGCCAGCAGATGAAACACGCTACGCCCTTTTCACCGACGGTTCCTGCCGCATTGTGGGGATGAACCGGAAGTGGAAAGCTGCCGTATGGAGCCCCACACGACAGGTTGCACAAGCTACCGAAGGAGAAGGTGGATCGAGTCAACTTGCGGAACTCAAAGCTGTTCAGCTGGCCTTGGACATTGCTGAGAGAGAGAAATGGCCAAAGCTCTACCTTTACACTGATTCGTGGATGGTAGCCAATGCTCTGTGGGGTTGGCTGGAAAGGTGGAAAAAGGCTGACTGGCAACGCAGAGGAAAACCAATCTGGGCTGCTGATGAGTGGAAAGACATTGCCACTCGGGTGGAGAAGCTCCCCGTGAAAGTCCGTCATGTGGATGCCCATATTCCCAAGAGTCGGGCTAATGAAGAACACAGGCACAACAAGCAGGTAGATCAGGCTGCACAGATAGAGGTCTCAAAGATAGACTTAGATTGGGAACATAAGGGAGAGTTGTTCTTGGCTCGATGGGCCCATGATGCCTCAGGCCATCAGGGTAGGGATGCCACCTATAAGTGGGCACGAGACCGAGGGGTGGATCTTACCATGGACAGCATTACCCAAGTCATTCATGACTGTGACACTTGCGCTGCCATCAAGCAGGCCAAGCGGGTAAAGCCCCTCTGGTATGGTGGACGGTGGTCCAAATACAAGTATGGAGAGGCCTGGCAGATTGATTACATCACACTGCCTCAGACCCGCCAGGGAAAACGTTATGTGCTGACCATGGTGGAAGCCACCACTGGGTGGTTGGAGACTTACCCTGTGTCCCATGCTACTGCCCGCAACACCATCCTGGGCCTGGAAAAGCAGGTCCTTTGGAGGCATGGTACCCCTGAGAGAATTGAGTCAGACAATGGGACGCATTTTAAAAATAAGCTTGTTGACACCTGGGCTAGGGAACATGGTATTGAGTGGGTGTACCATATCCCTTACCATGCACCAGCTGCAGGTAAAGTGGAGAGGTACAATGGATTGTTGAAGACCACATTAAAGGCATTGGGTGGGGGATCTTTAAAAAACTGGGAGCAGCACCTGGCAAAAGCCACTTGGTTAGTCAACACTCGAGGTTCCACCAACCGAGCAGGTCCCGCCCAGTCTGAAGGCCTTAATGTGATAGATGGAGATAAAGTCCCAGTGGCCCATGTTAGAGGGTTGCTAGGAAAGACAGTATGGATTCATCCTGCCTCGAGTACAGGCAAACCCATTCGTGGGATTGCCTTTGCTCAAGGACCAGGATGTACTTGGTGGATAATGCAGAAGGATGGAACAACCTGCTGTGTACCTCAGGGAGATCTGACTATAGGATGAAGTATAGACAAATGTTATTGTTGAGTGTTGCCACCATTGTATACTAGATTCTATGAATAGAAAGAAATGTGTAAGTATTGAAGGTTTAAGCAAGTCAGGAAATTTCCATATCGTGTTTAGTGAGTGTGTATCCCAATCGTGTGTTAATGATCACGATGTGGGATAAGGGGTGGAATGTTATGGGCTGATGTTTGGACTGGCTCCTCTCCTTGCTTCCCCCGTGCAGCTGCCGGTCCCTCCCTCGGATGGTTTTATCTAGGCTGGTGTTTTCCGGCTCTCGCTCTCTTGCTGCGCTTCGGTTGTGGGCTGTGTCTTGCTCTCTGCCGTCTGCTCAGCTGTGACCCCCTCCCCTGGCTTCTTTGTCCGTTTTTTCCCTTTTCCCCCAGCTGTTTTGTCTGTGCCCCCGTGTTGGCTTGTCTTGGGTTTGCTTTTGCTTGTCTTGGGCTCGCTTTAGCTTGTCTTGGGCTTGCTTTGGGCCTGCTCCCGGCTGCCCCTCCCCCTCTCTCCCTTCTCCCTGCTCCAGGGATTTGCACCGACTCCGGAGGACAAGGATCTGGACTTCGGGGGCCGCTGCTGGAGGTCGGCTTGGGAGGCTCTGCCACTCTCCCCGGCGAGGACCGGCTGGGTTCGTCTCATCTGGGTTTGGGTTGGGGGAGTGTTTCTTTTGTATTTTGTTAATAAAAAGTTTTTTTCCATTTTCACCACAAGAACAATTCTTTCTGAGCTCATTGAAGGAAGGAATTGTAAAAAAGAAAAGGGGGGGGGGGGGGCCCTTTGGAGCTCTTTTTTCCCCAAATTTGTCCTAAACTTGGACACTGTTATTCCATGGGAATTTGAGAGAAGTGGAGCTTTCAAAATTCCCAACCCTGGGAATGCCATAATTCCAGGGGAGTATGGGAGTGGACCTTAAGGAATCTGAATTCCTGACACTTCGAGTTCTGTTATTCTTTGGGGTTTTCTGGCACCTGTTTTCTGGGTGGGAATTTGGAGGGTGTAGGAGGGATCTTACATTCCCAACTCCCGGAATGCCATTATTCCATGCGATATTGAAAGTGCAACTGGAGGATTCTCAATTCTCGTCCCCAGAATGCTCTTTTTCCATGGAGGTTTGGGTGCGGTCCTGGAGGGTTCCAAATTTCTGATGCCCAGAATTGTGTTGTTCCCTGGGAATTTGGGTGGGGAGCTGGAGAATTCTAAATTCCTAATACCCAGGATGCTGGATACCCATGGGAATTTGTAGGGAAAGAGGGGAATTCTGAATACCCCATGCCTGGAAGACTGTCATTCCATGGGATGTCTTCTGAGGATCTGGAGGAGTCTAAATTCCTGACACCGGGAATGCTGTAATTCTGTAATTTCAGTAGGAATCTGAGAGGGAAGCAGGAGGATTCCAAATTCTCGATGCCCAAATTGCCATTCTTCCATGGGAATACGTGAGGGGAACTGGATGGTTCAAAATTCCCATAACTGGGAATAGCATAATTCTGTGGGAATTTGGGAGTGGAATTGAAGGATTCTCAATTCCTGACACCTGGAATGCTGTTTTTCTTTGGGGTTCTGGCGGGAATTTGGGAAGGGAGCTGGGGCATTCTAAGTTCCTGACACCTGGAAAGCCGTGATTCCATGGGAAATTGGCTGCAGTGTTGGAGGATTCAAAATTCTCAGTGTCCAGAATCCTGTAATTCCATGGTTTTTGTGGGAATTTGAGAGGGGGACTGGAAGATTTTCAATTCCTGACACCTGGAATGTTGCTATTGCTTGGAATTGGGTGGAAGTTTGGGAAGCCTTATCGGGGATTCTAAACTCCTGACTCCCGGAATGCTATTTTTTCCGTGGGAGTAGGGGAGTAGAACAAGATGATACTCAATCCCTAAAACCAGGGAACTAGTTATTCTATGGGAATACGATCGGAATTTGAGCAGGCTATGGGGCATTCTTATTTCTTGACACCCGCGTGCCATTTATGCATGGGAAATTGGGAGGGCATCTGGAGAATTCTCAATTCCTAAGGGCCAGGATGCTGCAATTCCATGAGAACTGGGAGGGGAACAGGAGATGTCGAAACTTCCAATGTCCAAACTCCTGTTATCTCATGGAAATTTGGGATGGAACATGGACAGTTCGAAGTTCATGATGCCTGGAATCTGCCTTTTCCATGGGAATTTGGGAGCGGAACTAGAGGGTTCAAATTTTCCAAGGCCAAAAATTCTGTAATTCCACTGGAGTCTGGGAGTGGAACTGGAGGTTTCTCAATTCCTGACACCTGGAATGCTGTTATTTTTAAGGATTCTGGTGGGAACTTGGAGGGCCTACAGTGATTCTACATTCCCGACACCCGGAAATGCCATTATTCAATGGGATATTGGGACTGACATTGGAGGATTCTCAATTCCTCAGAGCTGGAATGCTGTTCTTCCATGGGGGTTTGGGTGCGGCGCTGGAGGGTTCCAAATACCCAATGCCTAGAATACTGTAATTCCTGGTGTTTGTGGGAATTTGGGAAGGGAGCTGGAGGGTTCTCAATTCCTGACGGCTGCAATGTTGCTCTTCCTTGGGAATTGAGTGGGATTTTGGGATGTTTTATGGGGGATTCTAAATTCCCAACAAGCGGAATGATGTTATTCCATGGGAATATGGGAATTGAATTGGATGATTCTCAATTCCTGATGCCTGGAATATCATTATGCCATGGGAATATGTTTGGAATTTGAGAAGACTGGGGAATTCTAATTTCCCAACACCCGGATTTGGGTGCAGAGCTGGAGGATTCCAAATCCCTGACGCCCAGAATTCTGATATTCCCTGGGAATTTAGAAGGGGAACTGGAGGATTCCATATTCTCCATACCTGGAATGCCATTGTTCTCTGGGAATTTGTGTGGGGAGCTTCAGGTTTTCAAATTCCTGATGCCAGGAATGCTGTCATTCCACAATTTGAGAGGGAATCTGGGAGGCAAGCTAGAAGATTCAGAGTTCCATCTGCCAGGATTTCTGTTAATCCATGGGAATTAAAATTCTGAAAACCGGGAATGCTGTAATTCTACGGGAATCTGGGAGTAGAACTGGGGGATTCTCAATTCCTGACACCTGGAATGCTGTTATTCTTTAGGATACTAGTGGGAATTTCGAGGTTGTAGGGGTGATTCTCAATTCCTGACACCCAGAATGCCATTATTCCATGGGAATATGATTGGAATTAGAGAAGGCGATGGGAGATTCTAAATTCCTGACACCTGGCGTGCTATTATTCCATGGGAAATTGGGAGGGCATCTGAAGAATTCTAAATTCCTAATGCCCAGGATGCTGCAAATCCATGGGAATTAGAGAGTGGGGGAGGGGGTCCGGAGGGGTCCAAAATGTCAATGCCTGGACTGATGTTATTCCATGAGAATTTCGGAAGGCACATGGAGAATTTGAATTTCATGATGCCTGGAATCCTGTTTTTCCATGGGAGGGAAACTGGAGGGTTCAAAATTCCCAACACACAGAATACCATTATTCCATGGGAATTTGGGAGTGGAATTGGAGGATTCAAAATTCCTGAAATCTTGAATGCTTTTATTTGATGGGAATTAGGGGGAAATTAGGTAAAGCGTACGGAGTGCTAAATTCCTGACACCCAGCATGCCATTATTCCATGGGAATTTGGGAGGGCAACTGAAATCCTCTCAATTCCTGATGTCTGGAATGCTGTTACTCCACGGGAATTTGGTTGCGGAGCTGGAAGATTCCAAATTCCTTAATACCCAGAACGCCATTATTCCAGTTGCAGTTTGGGTAGGGAACTGGAGGATTCCAAATCCCTGACTCAGAATTCTGTTACTCTCTGGGAATTTGGATGGGGAACTGGCAAATTCTAAATTTCCAATGTCGTGGCAGATATAATTCTATGGGAATTCAGGAGGGGAACTAGATGATTCTACTATCCCCCTGCCTGATACACTTTTATTCCATGGGCACTTGGGAGGGCATATGAAATATATCTGAAATTTCTGATGCCTGGAATGCCACTATTTCAAGGGAATTTGGATTGGGAACTGGAGGATTCTTATTCCTTACACCTAGAATGTTGCTATTCTTTGGGAATTGGGTGAAATTTTCGGTTGTTGAAATTGCTAAAATGCAATTTTTAAATTGCTAAAATTTAGGTTGGGGGGTTCTCAATTCCCGACACCCGGAATGCTGTTATTCCCTGGGGAATTGAATGCAAAGCTGGAGGATTCCAAATTACTGAGAGCCAGAATCGCAGTTTTACCTGAAAATTTGGAAATGCAACTGGAAGATTCCAAATGTCTGACTCCAGGAATGCTGTAATTCCATAGTTTCGGTGGGAATTTGGGAGGGAAGCAGGAGGATTCAAAATTCTTGCTGCCAGGATTTCCATTATTCCATGAGAATTTCTGAGTGGAACTGGAGAATTCTGTATTTATATTGCCTGGGATGCCAGAATTCAATGGGAATTTGAGAGGGGAAGAGGAGGATTTCAAATACCTATCTCTGGAAAAGCATCATTCCATGGGAAGATTTGTGAGGATCTGAAGGATTCTAAATTCCTGACGCCGGGAATGCTGTTGTGAAAAACACGGTTCAGTGTTTTGGGAGAATTAAAAGGTTTAATAAAAAGACAACAGGAGACATATGTGAAGCAAAGGGTTAAAACGGCAGGGTGCTTGGCATGCTGCCGAGAGCACACCGCTGCTTCGGGAACACCCCTTTAAATACGTTTCACAATCCATCCCTTTGTTACATGTTCATAGACCTTCATGCACAGTCAGCTGTTTCTGGGAACTGTTTAGCATGGCCACTCCTTGGGTCCTCCTTTTTAGAGCATGCGTGTTTCTTGGCTTTTGGTTTTATTCTTCTCCTTCTCCCTTTTAATTTGGGTGGTGGTCCCAGGTGCTGAGTGTTGATAATTGTCTTGTCAACTGCAGGGTCCCCATCACATGTTCACGGGCTCTTATCTTTGACTAAGCAGGTGGTTTAAGCATACTATCTCTAAAAAACTTATGTCTGACTTTTACTATTCACCAAGACTATATCCATATAGAGATGCTATTTTAACATTATACATATAGCATTTATCCGAATACTTGCAAAGAGCCAACAACATGTCATGCATTTATAACACAAATCTATTTCGTGTCAGCTCCAAATACCCCTCCCCCCTTCAAAAAAAACACCCAGGATATTTGGGGCGAGCTCCCCCTCCCCGGGCACCTGCGGGATGCGGGGGGCGATGGTCTGGGGGCGAAGGAGCTGCGGATACAGAGAGCGGGGAACGCACGTGGTGCCTCCTCTCGATCCTCCTTATCCTTCCTCCTCCTCTGTCTCTCCTCTTCCTCCTCCTCCTCCCCTTTCTCCGACCCTCTGGCCGTGTGACCGGGCTCGGACACGAAGGGAAAAGGCCCAGGGACCCCCAAACCCGGCTGGGAGGATCGGACCTTTGAAGGTGAAAATGGGAAAGAGGTGGGAGAGGGGGGACAGCGGGAAGTGGGACCCACTGAGGGTCCCCCAGTTAACCCCAGGACCCCCAAGCCCTGTCCCAGCCCCCCCAGTTCCCTCCGCACCCCCGGCTGAGTGGGGGGCTCAGCCCAGGACCCGTCGTCGTTCGGGGCTCCCCCGAGTGCAGCGAACGGGAGAGTTCCCGGCTCGGAGCGGCCCCAGCACAGGAGGGGATCCTGTCCCTCTGTGAGGGCGTTTAAGGCTCTTCAGGTCCATTTGAAGAGGAGTTTTTTCTCTTTTTAAGGTTTTTGGGGTGGATCCTACCACTTCAAGGGTGTTTTTCCTCTCCATTTTAGGGTGTTAGTGGGTCCACAGTCCCCAAGGCCCCTTTTAAGGGGGGATCATGATGGCTTAAAGTGACATTTGTAGGGAAGCCCCCACTACAACCCCCTGTAGGGGATATTTTGCCCCCAGGGTGGATTTTAGGGATTGCCTCTACCATCGCCCCTTTAAAGAGCCGTCAATTGGAAGGCTCCACTGAAATTGCACTTAAAAGAGCAACACCATTCCCGTTGATTCGGGCAGCGGAGCCCCGGGGGTGTTTGGGGTTCCCGGGAGGTTTTGGGGGTACCTGGGCGATGCCGGTGACAGAGCTGGGACCCCCTGCTGGGTATGAACCTTCTCACTGCGCTCGGGCAGCGCCAGCGTGTTCAGGGAGATTCTGGGGGGAACGGGGTGTTCTCTGCAAATCCCAGGGGAACCCAAATGCTAAGGGACCCCCCTGAACTCTCCTCAGCGCTGGATCTGCTGCAAGCATCTCACCCAAAACCCTGAGAACTGTGATGAGTGACAGTCTGGCAGTGTTTCTCACTCTCTGCCGCACTGCACAGAGCACCCCAGGCAGAGCACTCCAGAGGGAACTTCCATCGGTTTCCCCTTCTGGTTTCATCCCTGCCATATTTCCAGAGCCATTCCTGGCAGGTGTGCCCCAGGTCATGTGTGAATTCCTCAGTCTCGATCTCCTCAGTTTCCCAGCACCTCTTGGTGACCTGGGCAGCGCCGGCGGCCACCACAAATGTCCCGGATCGCAGCTGGAAGGAGAGGAATTCCCGGCCGTCCTTGGCGAGCTCATGGGATCCGCGGACGCTGCCGTGGGACAGGAGGGCACAGGCAGAAACCTCCTGCAGCAGGGGTTCCCTGGATGCAGCAAAGGGAGCTCCAAGGGTCCCCGGTTTCCCCACCTGCAGAACAGGGCGGGGAAAGCCGGGATGGCCGGGAATAGGGGTCAAGGGTGTCCTCAGTGTTGAGGGAAGGATGGGCTGGGTGCTGGGAAAGGCAGGAATAGGGGTGCAGGGGGTCTCTGGGTCAAGGAGAAGGGGACTCTGCGGGCCAGGAGAGGCGGGATGGCCGGGAAAGGGGTGCCGGGGTTACTGGTGCCGGATAAGGGGGTGCAGGGTGGAACGCATGGCCGGGAATGAGGGTTCGGGGGGATCAAGGCGCCCGGGAATGGGGGTGTGAGGGTCTCTCCGTGCTCTGGAATGGGCGATCAAAGAGTCCCGGGGCCGGGGGTCCCCCTCAGCTCTGGCCGCCCCCCGGGGCCCCCAGGAGCGCCCCAGCCCCAGCGCTGGAGCCATGGCGCTGCTCGGCTGCGGCCCCGCCCCTGAGCAGCCTCCGGCCCCGCCATTGGCCCCGCTCTTTCCTGCCAGCCAATGGCAGCCCGAGTGTGCAGAGGCGTCACCGGTCGCTGGGCAGATCCCGGCATTGCCGCTGGCTTCGGAAGGCAAAAGCCAAAGCGCCCGAGGGCAAAAGCGGGGGGAGGGCACGGGGCATTCCCGGGAATTCCCCGGGATTCCCTCCCGGGATCCCCGGGACCCTCCTCGGCCGCGCACTGCAGGACCCCCGGGCCGGGCTGTGCTCAGCTCCCGGGGCCTGCGCTCCAGCTCTGCCTACAATCCGCCGCCTTCGGCCCAAAGCGGGGCGAGCACCGCCAGCCGCGGATCCATTTTTTCCTGCGCTGCGGCTCCGAGCCCCGGCGGAGCAGGACTGGGCGCTGCGACTGCGAGCCCTGATTGCCAATCTCCTTCTCTCTCTTTCTCCTGTTCTCTCCCTTTGCTGTGGGTGATCATCAATCCCAGAGAGGCCGGAGAGCCCCGTGCCCAGAGCCGAAGCCTTTAACTATGGAGCTCTTTATTACTAGAAGCAGCAGAGAACCCAAGGGAATGTTCCATGGCGGTACTGCTGCCTAACCACGCCAGAAAGGAGATAGAACACACCCCTTGTGAACTCTCACAGAAACGGGGGTGTGTGCTTCCAAGCTCGTGGGTCTGCCCATGGACTTGCAGTGTCTAGTGTTGTTTAGGGCTGTTTGTATGTAAATTCGCTTTTCATAAAATGGTGACATTACAACTGGAGGAGGAAGGCAATCTTTAGCAGGTGGAGCCATAGCTGAGTGTGTGGTGTCTGGAGGGTTCCCGAATCTTGTATTGGCTCGCTGTTCCAGGGGCTTTTTCTCTTCAAGGAGCTCCCCTGAAGAGTGGTGTTTCGGGAGCTTTGCGATTTTACACGTTGGGCGCGTTCTTTCAATTGATGGACAGGAGGGGAGCAGCAGCAGCCAGGCCAGAAATGAGGCAGGGGAGAGGGCAGAAGTGGGAAGTAACAGGGAACAAACTGGAACCGGGAATACAACAAACTGGATTTAATGAAGGGAATACAACAACCGGATTAAAGAATGAACTGTGGTCATACAGAACAGTGTATCACATGATAAGGTAAGTGACAATTCCAACTCTCTAACAATCCTCATTTATAACCTTCAGTGGAGATAATTTATCACAGTGCTGTAGCTTAACATTAAATCTGGTTTTTGCTGATCCCGTGCTGGGGATTTTTCAAATGCTCTCAGCCCCTGGCTCATAACAGGGTGAAGGAGCCCTGGCCCAGGCTCTGGCCCTGGGACACGGGGACGCTGCCGGGGGGTCCCTGTCCCCCTGTGCCACCCCCAGGGCCCGGCCCCTGTCCCCGTGTCAGGCTCTGGGGTCGATCTCATGGAACATCCTCTGGGGGAGGCTGCGGCATGGGGGGCGGGGGGACCTGGGGGGACAGGGGACCCCCCTGTGCACGAGCAGCGTTGGACTGTGAGGGGGGAACGGGGCAGAGTGACCTCCCCAGTGACCTCACACAGCCCTGTGATGTCACAGAGCACCCTATGATGCCACACAGCCCCTGTGATGTCACATGGCACCCTATGATGTCACACAGCACCCTATGATGTCACACAGACCCTGTGATGTCACACAGCCCCCAGTGATGTCATACAGCCACATGTGCTGTCACACAGCCCCTGTGGTATCATACTGTCCCTGTGATGTCATACAGCCCCCTGTGATGTCACACTGCCCTGTGATGTCATATAACCCTTGTGATGTCACACAGCCCCTGTGATCTTTGAAGTCACAGTCATTGCTGTGATGTCACACAATCTGCCCTGGGATGTCACATGGCCATTCTGTGATGTCACATCCTGCTCCAGGATGTCACAGCCCCTCTCTGATGTCACATAGCCACCCTGTGATGGCAGAACACACTCTCTGATGCCACAGCCTTTTCTGGGACATCACACAGCTGCTCTGTAATGTCACAGTCTGCTGTCTGATATCACAGAGTCACCCTCTATGATGGCACAGTCTCCTCTGTGACCTCACTGCCCTCTCTATGGTGTCACACAACCATCCAGTGCTGTCACAGCCCACTCAGCAATATCACAGCCTGTTCCGTGATGTCCTTTTTGCTTTGCAACAATTATTTTCTATTGATATGAAAAAATAATTTTGCTGATATAGTTACAATTTAGTTAGCATGAATCACATTTATCACAGTCCCTTAATAGAGAGATACCCTTCCCTGCCGTGATTTTGGCTTTGGGATTCAGGTTGTGTGGTGGGAATGCCTGTTTGTGGGGGATGGTATTCCCTGTAAGTCTTGGTGTTCAGTCCCCTGCCACTGCTGGTCATTGTGTATTTTAGATTAATGCTGCCGTCTTGTGACAAAAGTTATAATTGCAGCAAACTGGTAATCTTGTTCTGTGTTGTTACTCTGACTGTGTTGTTGGCTGCTTTGTTTTAGTTTGCTCAGAAGTGGTAGTTAAGATTGACCCCAAGCTGAAAGAGCCCAGCTGTGTAGGCAGGCTCTTTCCATGTGGCTTCAGCGTGAACCAGGAGAGTTTTGAATACAGAGGGGAACCGGACCACTGTAGGGTGAAAGGACAATGTAAGCTTGGCAGGAGAAATTAAAGGAACTTCCTACCTGCAGTGCTGTGCCTTTGACCCTTGGGAATTTAAGATACAAGGGGCTCATATTTGTGAACTGTCAGAGTTACAGTGTGGTGGTTTGAGCATATTTTGAATTGATGAATAGAAAGGATCCCCCTCCCTCAGTGGTTTGGGCAGCATCCTTGGGAATTTCTGAATCCAGTGAACTATTGTATAGAAAGAGGAAATGCTCAATTTTATCTGGAAGGTATATATAGAACTTCAACAGGGAGGTTGGTAGCTTTGGATTGGGAACAGGCTACATAAGAGGATCTGGACATTCAAGAGAGAAGTGGAATAGCTTGTTTTTGCGGGTGTTATGGGACATTTGGTTGGCACCCCGCGTGGTTACTGTTACAGCGAAGGACTTGTGAAAAACGTTGGTATTGTTCCTCTGAGAGACGACAAGCTCTATGCCCTCAGTGTAAATGGAGGCATCCTAACCAAGCTGATTTTGAACCTGAGATCCTAAAGTTTGTGGCAAATCACATTCAATCCCTGCAGCCTGGGCGTGTGTGTGGGAGGAAGATTGGGAAAGAACTGTGAGAGATTGCAAAGAGAGATTTGGGTGGAAATGGGACAGGACAATAAGGAGGAGATACTGGGAACTGAACAAAGTAGGGGATCCCTAAAGGCAGTCCACTAGGCTGTATTTTTGCACATTGGAAAGATGTTGCTGGGCAAGAGGATTCAGAAAACAGAGAGACCTTATTAGATTCTGCAAGGACTCGTGCCCCTTTATATAAATTGGACAATTGAGCAAAGTGGACACCTAGTGGAACTTTGGATTGTAACACACTATTACAGCTCATGCTACTTCTTAGGAGAGAAGTGGGAGAGGTATCATATGCCGATACGCTTTTCTCCCTTTGAGATGTCCCTGAATGGCAGGGGGACTGTGGGATCAAGGCACCATCTGACCCTCTGGTATTGGCCCTAGGAGAGGGAGAATAAGAGAGGAAAGCTTAAGTGGTGATGTTCAGTGTGCAGTATAGGGCAGAGATGTACAAAATCAGATAAGGTTTACCAGATTGTGACTCAGGAGCGAGATCTGGAGGACAATTTTCTCAAGTCTCCCCACATAAGACAGGAAAGGAATGAGGATGAGGATGCAGACTCAGGGGATGCAGACTCTCCTCTGACCACACACCCGACTTGACAACAAAGATATTTCAGGCACCTGTATGAAAGTCAGTGGGACCAGAGGGAGAAATGGTATTGGTTAAAATTCCTTTCTCCACAATCAATGTGGAGGCATGGGAAAAGGTTGCTAAAAATTATGCAGTGACCCAGTTAACACTGGTAAATATCTGTGATATATAACAAAACAACAAAATCCAGATTGGCACAATATGCAATTATTAGTGGATGCAGTGACCAAGACCAAAAAATAATTAATTATAAAAACAGCAGTGGATCTGGCAGAAGTTTATTACAAAACCCGGCAATTGGATGTGAAAGATTATTTCCCATTCCAAAATCCACGGTGGGACCCAAACAGATCAGCTGAATCGAGAGAGTTGGAAAGTTATCAGGAGTGGTTTGCAAAGGGGATGGAAAGGGCCATTCCCAAAACTATGAATTGGTCAGCTTTATATTGAATCAAGCTGGGGCCCTCTGAGTCACCATCCAAATTCCTCGATGAATTAAGGGATGTAATGGGCTGCCACACATCACTGGACCCTGGGTTTGATGTAGGGATACAGCAGCTTGTTGATTTATTCCTGGGTCAATCTATGGATGACATAAGATGTAAACTTCCAAAGCTTCAGGGCAAGGATGGGAGGAACTTAGAGAGACTGCTGGACAAGGTGTGGAGAGTCTTTAGTAACTGGGAAGAAGGATATAAACAAGAAATGAGGAAGTTCCTAGTGTGATAAGTGAGAGGGGGAGAGGAAGATGCAGACAGGGATCACCTGGACAAGGTCTGTCCCAGTTGGGCAGAGACCAGCGTGTGATCTGTAAGAAATATGATCACTGGAAAAATTATTGTCTAGAATGAAGACAGAGTGACCCTCAGGAAAAGGGAGACCAGGAAAAGGGAAAAGTGATTGCACATGTGAAAGAAGACTGAGGAGGACCAGGAGATCTCACCGAAGCAGATCCACTGGTTGTAAGTTAAAGCTGGGGAGAAAGGGAAAAAAAGGTGGAATTTCTAGTTGACATGGGGGCAACATATTCAGTTCTGAATTAAACTATGGCACCTGTGGAGAAGGATTATATTACAGTAATAGGAGGGACTGGCCAACTTTAAAAAGCATATTTTTGCAAACCATTAAGGTATATGTTTGGAAAGCAATGGGATATTCATAAATTTCTCTATCTGCCCAGTTTCCTGAGACAACTTTTGGGGAGACACTTGTTAGAACAATTACAAGTAACCATTAAATTTTAAAATGTGGAGGTTATTCTGGAGGTAAATGATGAACAGTACATAGAGGGATTAATTTTAATGTTAACAGCTGCTCATATGGACGGAGAATTTAGTGAAGAAATAATAAATCAAGTATTTATGGGAGTGTGGACCTCCAATGTACCAGGGAGGGTGAAAAATGCACCTCCTGTAGTAATTAAACTGAAGGAAGGAAAACAACCAGTTAGAATTAAACAGTACCCCTTGGAAAAGGAAGACGGGGAAGGAATTAGTCCAATAGTTGAAAACTTCTTGCAATTAGGGTTGTTAGAAGAGTGCCCATCTGAGTTCAACACTTCCATTTTACCAGTCCAAAAACCAGATGAGTCATAGGGGATAGTACAGAATCTAAGGCCTGTTAAGAAAATAACTGTGATCTCTATCCCATGGTAGCAAACCCATACACTTTGCTAATGTGCCTAACACCAGAGCTTACTTGGTTTACCATTTTAGACTTGAAAAATACCTTATTTTGCCTCCCTCTCAATGAGGAGAGCCAGAAAAAAATTGCATTTGAATGGGAAAACTCAAAAAGTGGGCACAGATCCCAGCTCACATGGATGGTGTTGCCTCTGGGATTTAAAAACTCTCCTACTCCGTTTGGGGAACAACTTGCCAAAGATCTGGAATCCTGGGAGGCTTCCCCAGAAGGAGGAGTGTTACTGAAGTAATGGATGATATCTTCATAGCCACCCAGATGAAAGAGGCATGTGTAGCCTGGACAGTAAGCCTCCTAAACTTTCTAGGACTTCAGGGATACAGGACACCAAAGAAAAAGGCCCAGGTAGTGAACCAAAAGATAATTTATTTGGGTTATGAAATTCGTGTGGGACAACAGACTCTAGGTCAAGATCAGAAGGAAGCAATATGTCAAACCCCAAAACCTCAGACAGCAAAGGAACTGTGGATATTCTTAGGAATGACAGGGTAGTGTAGGCTGTGGATACACAGCTATGGCTTGCTTGTAAAACTCCTGTATGCGCTCATTGCAAATGGGAACAGAGACCTCCAGTGGACAAAAGAGGCCACGTGGGCCTTTCACCAGCTGAAGAATGCTGTAATGTCAACTGCAGCTCTCAGACTCCCAGGGGTAAGCAAACCATCCTTTCTGTTTTCCCTTGAGAAACAGTGAATTGCCCTGGAGATACTGGCCCAGGACCTGAGTCCATACCAGAGAGCAGCTGCTTAATTATCCAAGCAACTGGATGCAACAGCCAAGGGATGGCTGGCATGCCTCAGAGCCCTTGCAGCAGGGATGCTGAATATTCAAGATGCACACAAATCCACCTTGGGACAGAAAATGACTGTACTGGTGTCTCACACACTGTCTGCAGTCCTGAAAGTAAAGGGAGGGCACTGGCTCTCCCCACAAAGGTTCCTGCAATACCAAGCCATCATGGTGGAACAAGACAATGTAGAGGTAGTTGTAACTAACATTATCAACTGAGCTTCTTTCCTTAGTGGAAATCAAGAGGAACTGGGACACCACAACTGCCTGGAGACTATTGAAGCCTTCGACTCCAGCCTACCTGATGTGAAGGACACCCCTTTGGATGACACAGAATCTGGTTCACTGATGGAAGCAGCGATGTCATCAGTGGAAAGTGACATGCTGGGTATGCAGTTAGCACCTGCAAAGAGGTAATAGAGTCTGGAGCCTTGTCAATAGATACCTCTGAACAAAAAGCTGAGATAATTGCTCTAACCCACGTCTAAGAAATCACAAAGGAAAGAAAATATTTATACAGATTTGAGGTATGCATTTGAGCTGTACATGCGTATGGAGCCATCTGGATAGAAAGCAGACTGTTAAACTCACAAGGGAAAAAAGTCAAACATGCAGGAAATATTGCAGCTGCTGGAAGCAGTTCAGATACCTGAGCAGGTACCAGTTATGCACATTAAGGCACATCAGAAGGTGAGCTCGGAACTGCAGGAAGGAAACAAGTGGGCAGACAGAGAGGCAAAAGAAGCAGCAAAAGGTGAGATGACAATTGAGGGAGTTTTAATTACAGATGGACAGAAGGTAAGCCAGTATGTTTGTTATGCTTTAAAACAGTGCAACTGATAATGGTCTAGTATTCACCTTTGCACCTGCCTGAGGACTCTGCATCACTATGGACCCTCATCCACATCAGCCCAAAGATCCACTTTGACCAAATGAGGCCTCATGGCACACAGGTGCCACTGGGACATTGCCAGGCCCAGTGGAAACAAGGCTCCATTATTGCACAGCAGGGCCTCATAGCACCCAGGAGAGCACTGTGACACAAGACAGTCTGGGGAAACCAAGTGTGAGTTGCAAACACAGTGGGGCCTCATGGAAGCCATGTGCCACTTGGATAGTGCCAGGGCACATGGAACTCAGTGTGCATTGTGACACAGCACAGCCTCATGGAATTCAGCAGACCATTGGGACAACCTGGAATCTCACAGATCCAAGGCTCTACTTTGACCAAGTGGGGCCTCATGGGACACAGGTGCCACTGGGACATGGCCAGGTTTTGTGGAATCCATTGTGACACAGCACAGCCTCATGGAAACACGGGGACCATTGTGACACAATGGAATCTCATGGAAGCAAGTGTCAGTTGTGAACATGGCATGGCCTCATGGAACCCAGGGACAAGTGGGACTGTGCCATGGCATGTGGAAGCAAGAGGCCATTGAGGCGCAGCTTGGAACCCAGGAGAACATTGTAAGGAAATGGATTCTCACAGAAGGAAGGCTCCATTGTGACAGTGTGGAATTACAATGACCTCCTGGGTTCCATGAGTCTCCTCTGTGCTTACAGCAGAGTCTTGGTTCCCCAAGATCCCATGGAGTCACTGTGCTCTGCTGTGATTCATGAGGCTGTGCTGTGTCACACTGGACACTTGCTTCCTCCAAGGCTGGAGATGTCCCAGTGTTACAGTATGTTTCAGTAAAATAGAAATATAAAATTAGTAGTAGTTATGCTAAGGACTGATCAGGTAGCTTAGGCCCTGAGTTGGCAAGAGTGAGGGGTATTCAGTTAAGTAAATTTATGTGTGTACCCAAGTAGAACTTGTTGAAACAGTAGAAATGTTACTCTCTTGAATAGTGCATTGTTTATCTACATGATGTATGTGACTTGTCTAGCCGAGTGTAACAATTTATTACTTAGAGGAATGTAGACAGATTAGAAGAACCTTGAGAAAATCACGTAGGGGTAGTGAAGTAAGAAAATCAAAGGATAAAGAAATTCTCCAAGAAGTGTATTTAAACTCTGAGAAATTGTAATCTGGCGGGCTCTGACTTTGGACGCTAGTCCTCAGACCCCAGGGCCCTCGATAAAGCACCGCACTAAACAACCTAGTTGTTTCGTGTCTCTCTGTCGGGCAACACTGTTACATCTAATTCAACTGCAAGTACCATTTTTACCCAAATAATTTTCACCCCTTACACCCTTTCAGTTGTGACGTTTTATTAACTTCTTGGTTTTGTTTATTTGTTTCCCTGCAGCCATAAGTAACAAATGTTAGTTCATGTGAAATATAAATCGGACAGAAACAGTACATCACATGTGGGGATTCTGGGTTTCTTTTCCTTTTCTGGACAGTTGTCAATGTTAACAGAAATTTCCTTACTTCTCACACAGGAAAACCAGCACAAACATCCCAAAATGCAGTTTTGGAAAAGGCATGCATGTTGGACCATAATTACATGTAGATCAGTGGAATAGCTTCAGTAAAGGGGAAAATTAAAGGAGACTACCTGACCAATAGGTAAGCAAAAGGTGGGCATTAATGGATCAATAGATCAATTTAAGTGCCAAGTGTCCAGAGTAGCTTTCAAGGGTGATAATGGATTTTAGCATCACAGATTTTAATTGTGCACTATAACAGTGCTGTTTGAGCCATTATATGACTGAATTATTATGATTTCTGTATCAGCTTGGATGTAAAACTTGACTCTGGACTGAATTGTGTCACTTAAGGGAATTCAGAAGGAAATGATTTTATACACTCAACGAAATTAAATGTATTCTGCATTCCTGGTGTCACCATCTGCCAACCTAAAACAAATTGTGCACCAAGCTTGCTGTAAAAAACCCATGCAGTGGTATAACCCGTGCTGGTATCTTCCAGAGAAGGAGAATCAGGGAGGTCTAGATCCATGTGTTCAGTAAGATAGAGCAGAGAACAAATGAATCAAGGAAATAAATAAGAAGAGAGAGAGGCAGGCTGAAATAAACACTTTTGCATTGCTTGAGTTATGCCTCCACAAATCCATATGCAGACATAGTAATTCTATGAACAAATCCTAACTTCTCCCTGCCCCTCCCAAGTGAATGACTAGATCTAAAGTTTAGAACAATAAGACAAAAATCTCGCAAGGCTTAGTGGCTTCATCTTATTTATAAATAATCCATGCACAGAGAAATTAGACCTTTTTCTTGTTTTATAAGTTACAGACTATGCCTGTGCAAGTGTCATAAAATATTGTAAAGCACTACAATGCAACAGAACACATTTAAATCCCTACATTAAGAGTAATTGAATAATTTTGATATTTAATTGCTCTTCTTCTGTCACATGGTTACAGTCTTTTGAGTGAATCACACAATTTCTGAGTCCAGACCAAAGAATGACTGCTACCCAAAGTCATTTTAGGAAGGGGCATTTTTAGCACCTGCAAATGATTAAATGTGATGATGAAATAGGACATGGACAAATTTGAGGACCTGCAATTTTCACACAACAAATCAGAACTGAAACAACAGAAAGTGACCTCCACACTTTTTATGGTAGAGAAGCAATGGTTTTGACATATTTTGAAAGACTGATTTCATGTGCTTACAGGATCCTGTGAATGACAAGGGACAATTGGGCAACTGAAACCAGAGAGAAAACTCTGCTTCAGTGGCCTCACACCAAGACTCACATGGTTCTATTCTGTGCAGAACTTGGAATAAAACTGAGGCAGAGGGAAAGCTACAGAACAGAGATGCACACTTGGCTTTGCCTTTATTATTTAAAGCTAAAATTTCTACAGTGCTTTCTCAGCTCTTGCAGAAATGCTCTTTATAACCTTAAAACATAGACCAGGTTACAAGGAATTATGCAGTAGCTGTAGAGATGCTTTAGGAGACTTTGCAGCAACAACTGAAACTCTGCCCTCCTCTATGCAGAAAAGTTTCAATATAGCCTGGGGAATTATATCAAGGACAGAAATAGAGTGAGAAAATCTTTCTTAATAATTTTACAAAATAAATTTAGACTGTGAAAGACTGGGAAGAATATTAATCTGTTTGATTCATACACACTCTTTTTTAAGACAATTATGCAGCAGAAGCATTTAGCATAAAAATACAAGCTTTGAAATGTGAGTGTAAAGTGTAGTGCAGGGAAATAAAACTGATAGGAGGAGACTGAAGGAGGCTAATGAGAAAAATGTGTGGAAGAGCATAACCATTTGGCAACACAAAACATTATGGACCATGTATTGTTTTTATCACCAAGAATTCCCCAAATAAAAGGCATGGAGAAAACCATCATTCAGAAGTGGGAAAACAGAGGGACTGTAAAAGTGAAATGGAGTTCTGACAAATGATACTGTATAGAATATGGATTCACAGACCAACAAAACAAAACACCCCAGCAGCAGCAAACTAGAATACTGTATATTCCAGCTGAACCACAGGTGTTTCTGCATATTCATCTTGCAAACTCGCACACTTACTTGCCAAGGCTGCTGAACTACTTCTTTTACATCTCAAACCATAAAACCCCCCCAGTCCTTTCACAGGAATCACTTAATCAAATGAAGACAGACCAAAAAACATTATTTTTATGGTTCACAATATGATCAAGTTACATGCCTAAGATACACCATTTTAAATCATAAATAATGAGCTAGCAAGTGTATAAAACTGGTACTTGAAGAAATGATAAAAAGACAGGAAACTAATAAAAATGCAGATAGTCCAGAACATACCTAATTTCCCCAATTTTAGAATGGAATAAACTTGTATTATTAAAGCAAAAATGATTTCTATCAAAAACTATGTTTCCCAGAATTGAATACCACTTGTGGTGGCTGCTTGTGATCTCTGTATATGTTTTAGGAGTTCAGTTGGCATTAGCCTGTTTTTCTAAATACAAGCAGGGAAGAACTATAGTTCCTAATGCTATGCAGTTCTGGAATTTAATTAGAAACCTTTCATCTTCCAGTATTTTAAATAAAAGCTAGGAAAGAAACTCTGTTTTGACACCAGCTCTCCTTAGTAACAGCATTTCTCAGCACACAATCTGAAAAGATCAACCTGCCAGACAACAATACAGAAAGTAAAAGTTAAAGTGAGGGCAAGCAAAATTATCTTCAGATGAAACTGCTCTTGTGCAAAAAGAAAGTGATATTTAGATTCAGCCTGTGTACACATTCCTCAGTTATGAGAGAAAACATAATTCTTGAAATTCTGTTCACTACATTAGGGAGAAAAAATCAACTACAAATTAGATGTTAGCTTGGTTAGTACTCAGATACCATAATTATTACCACAATATTAGGATAACAATCAAATAAACACATTCCAGAAAAGCATTTCAATTCATTTACTAGTGTCAGCCATGCTATGCTTTGATTTTATCAATGTATCCTTCAGCAAAAAAGTTCAATTATATTTTCAACATCATGAAAAATCAGCTCTGACTCACAGCTCACCACAGATTCCAAACAGGAGGCAAAGACCCAGTTTTCCTTTCAGAACTGCTCACATATCTATGACCTTTCTGTGGGCAGCTTCAGAAAATGCAGGGAAAGCCATTCCAAAGAACAGTACCAAGGTAATCACACAGCACTACGGACTTTTTCCTGGCATGAGATTCTTAATAAATTATGAGAAATAACACAGAAGCCATTTCTGTCTACAGAACAGATTTAATAGGTTTTTGTTTCAAGAACAATTAGAGGATGCTTAAAATTTATTGCACAGAAAGCTATATTAGGTCCTCAAATTTGAGTAATCAATATCCCCACAATCTAAACTGTGGATTTACTATTTCCCCAAAGAGAAAACTTTTTGGGATTTGCAACTCATCTCAAAACCTCAGGAAAACGAAATCAGCAGAATTTCCCTAATTCAATGGAATTCCAATTGTGTTCTATGACCCTTCAAATACTCATGAAAACAGACTTGTTTTCACTAGAACAGCTGTGACTGAAAATCTGGGGTAAAACCTCTAAGAAATGGCAATATTCATGAATGTTCCTTTCCACAGCAGCCACAAGCAAACAAGGAGTGGCACTGTTTGGCACAGCCTCTTCTCCACATACAGGCGAGTGACCAAGGCAGTGCCAGCCGTCTCAGAGATGGGCAAGGACAAGAAAGGGTTTGAAGCTGTGCCAAGAGAGGTGTACACTGGACATTAGGAAGAACTGCTGCCCAGAAAGGGGCATTAGATATGGGAATGGTGTGCCCCAGGGGGCACTGGTGCAGTCACCATTGCAGTAGGTGTTCAAGGTAAGCCTGGCCATAGCACTCCAGGCTCAGATCTGCTTGCCGTGGTAACCATGGATCACAGGCTGGAGTTGATCTCCCAGAACTCTTCCAAGCCAGTGCTTGGATTCTGTGACATCACAGCCTCTGGGGCAGCATGGTGCCTGGCAACTGTCCCCAGCCAACACTGTGCCCCACAGCCTGGGCTGACCTCGGCGAGGACAGACGTCCAGAGCGGGTGTGCTGGTGGCAGGTTCAACTGAGCACCATGGCCGACCCTGTTCCATGGCTGCTGAACCTTTATCTGCTGCTGCTCCTGGGCCATCGTCCCGAGCCATCCAGCCATCCTGAGCCAGGCACGGGCCTGTATCTCGAGGAGCTGGAGCTGCAGGACAGGGACCCTGAGCCAACCACCTCGTGCATTAACATATCGTGGCTGTCCTGGACATGCCTGCTGGTGCAGCTGCTGATCACAGGCACTGTCCTGGGATGGCGCCGCTACCGAGGGCACTGGAGACGCTGGAGAAGGGTGAGGGATGCGAGGGTCAGGCAAAGTGGAGCTGAGCCTCTGGCTGGGAATCAGGCCAGGGCTGAGCTCAGGGACAGCCCCAGGCACAGGCAGCCAGAGCTCTGCTTGCTGCAGCCTGGCCAGGCCTGGCTCTCTTGCTCAGAGGCCAAAGGCAGCCCAGAGAGGGGCCCTGCTCTGCCCCTCTGCCCCTTCCATCGGGATCCCTGTGCTTTGCCTTGCAGCAGAAGCACCAGAGGCCCCACAGCTGCTGCCCAGGACAAGGCTGTCCCACAGAGCTGATCCAGCTGCTGAGGAACAACCGCACCCTGCTGCAGCTGTGCCTGCGCCACTGCTCCCAGCAGAGGGCCCAGAACAACAGAGCAGCACAGGGGGCCAGCCGCAGGAGGAGCAGGACGAGATCCTAAATCTTGCCCCAGTGCTGACCTCCAGCTCCAGCACCGCATGCAGAGCACTGCAGGGAATGTGTGACCCGTGCCAGCCCGGGCACGGCGACATTCCCCATCGTAGGCTTTAGAGACCCCCCATCCTTACCTGTAGCAACCCCCACCACCTTTTCCACCTTCCCCTTAGTGTTCCTGTTCGACATGTTCAAGTTAGCCAAAAGATTGTTACCCCATAGTCTCCCGTAGTGTAGATTTTTAGAGTAGTAAAGTTAATAAAGTTCATGTTCTCTGCACATCCTGTGTTGTTTGCTTGATATTCCATCCAAGAGGGGACACAGAGGGATGGGTTTGAGCAAGAGCTCCAGATTGCCTGCAATGGAGAGCCTGAGTGCACCAGCAGCATTTGCAGGAGTGCAAATGGAGGGCAGCTGGAAAGAAGATGGTGGGCAGTATTCTCCTGCCTCCATCTTCCAAGGAAGAGTCAAGTCAATCCCTGTCTGCGCTCTGCTGGGTGGGTCCCTAAAGGCTCCAGGATGTGTCTGGGTGGCTCCAAAAGGGGCTTGCAGGACCCTGGGGCACCAGGGAAGGAACAGCATCATCCCAGGAATGCTGTGAGAGATTCCCCAGAGTGGCCCAACCTGGGGCCCTGGCAAGGGATGGATTCAGGCAGGCAAATACATCCAGGGGCTTCCTGGGCTATGGCAGTGAGGCCCAGCCCTGTTTCATATCTTTCTGCTCTTCATTTGTATTTAGTCCTTTGTATTTATCCTCCTGACCTTCACAATGGGATTAGATGTCACTTTCTTACAAGGCAAAACCTTAGTTATTTTATTTCCAGTAAACAACCATGTGTATTACCAGCTTAAATGACTTCTCTCTGACTTACTCTGCATCTTGCTCCTTTACAGCAAGATGCATCAAGCACCTCTGTTAAAGTACAGATGCCTCCCTGGAAAGAGGACAATCTTGCTATTTTCTGAAGAATCTTAACTTTGATGATGCACCAAATTTTACAAATCCAAGAGGAAAAAAGCCTACAGATCAGTTTTACAGTTTCAAAAGCTGATTCCTCAACTCTTGCACACCAGTTTCCTTATTGGCAACGTTCAGCAGTGATGCCAAACAAGCATAGAAAACAAATGGGAGAAGAAATGCAGACAGCCAGCAGGAGACCACCTACCAAAATACTGGGAAGAAACAGCACTCAGCAACAATTTCACTACAAGATGGACTGATCTTGTAGTCAGCTTCAATGCAATACATGGACTTGCTTACTTTCAAAGCCTGTCCAATTTTCAATTAAAAATAGAAAAATAACTCCTCTCCACATGCATCATTACTGTTAAGCCTTGTCTATGTCTTCAGCTGTTCTTATTTGACTTACAGGATAATGAAATGTATTGAGATGGGATTTCAAGGCAGGTGGTGGACAAGGTATGGGAAGTATGTGCTGTTTTAGAATCCTCAATATCAGCAGACAACTTGCTGAAGTTGAATTCTCTTTTTTCCAAGCAAAAGAACTACCTAGTGTTTTTATCTTCCCTGGTGTTTCCAAGGAAAACACTATTAGCTTTCTAGGATTACAGTTCCTGGCTATTGGAATATATGCACTTAGCAAACAATGTAATTTTAAGAACAATCTGCTGAAGCAGTATTTTATTTTTTAAGATATTTTAATGAAATACTTGCTTTAAGAAGAAAAGTGTTTCAAATCCCAATTTTGCCCTCCTTTATCCTTATTCAACAGCATGGATCTTTGAGTGCATGGGCAAATGGTTAAACTGAATGTGGCACATGTTTGCTGTTACTGCTGAATATATCTTCTGCTCTACTGCCAATTTTAAGAGAAAAAGTTAGAATCAAAAGATGCTGTTAAGAAAAATAGCAAACATTATTTCTTCTTGACTTCCTGAGCACTCAGGTGTCTCTTAATCTCATCTATTATTCCTCAGTCTCAGAACACAACAAGCCTAGTCCTGTTACATCTTATTCAACTCCAAGTACCATTTTTACCCAAATAATTTTCACCATTTTCACCCCTTACACCCTTTCAGTTGTGACGTGTTATTAACTTCTTCATTTTGTTTGTTTCCCTGCAGCCATAGGTAACAAATGTTAGATCATGTGAAATATAAATCAGACAGAAACAGTACATCACCTATGGGGATTCTGGGTTTTTTTTCTTTTTCTGGATAGTTATCAAAGTTAACAGAAATTTCCTTACTTCTCACACACAAAAACCAGAACGAGCTTCCCAAAATGCAGTTTTGGAAAAGGCATGCATGTTGGACCATAATTGCATGTAGGTCAGTGGAATACCTTCAGTAAAGGGGAAAATTAAAGGAGACTACCTGACCAATAGGTTAGCAAAAGGTGAGCATTAATGGATCAATAGATCAATTTAAGTGCCAAGTGTCCAGAGTAGCTTTCAAGGGTGATAATGGATTTTAGCATCACAGATTTTAATTGTGCACAGTGCTGTTTGAGCCATTATATGACTGAATTATTAGGATTTCTGTATCAGCTTGGATGTAAAACTTGACTCTGGACTGAATTGTGTCACTTAAGGGAATTCAGAAGGAAATTATTTTATACATTCAACGAAATTAAATGTATTCTGCATTCCTGGTGTCACCATTTGCCAACCTAAAACAAATTGTGCACCAAGCTTGCTGTAAAAAACCCATGCACTGGTATAACCCGTTCTGGTATCTTCCAGAGAAGGAGAATCAGGGAGGTCTAGATCCATGTGTTCAGTAAGAGAGAGCAGAGAACAAATGAACCAAGGAAATAAATAAGGAGAGAGAGAGGCAGGCTGAAATAAACACTTTTGCATTGCTGGAGTTATGCCTCCACAAATCCATATGCAGACATAGTAATTCTATGTACAAATCCTAACTTCTCCCTGCCCCTCCCAAGTGAATGACTAGATCTAAAGTTTAGAAAAATATGACAAAAATCTCCCAAGGCTTAGTGGCTTCATCTGTCCTATGGTGACTATACCCCTGATGCATTAAGTTCCTTAATCAATACTTACTTCTCAAATTTCTTTTTAAAATTAAAATGCAAGCACCATATCCATAATGCAATATTTCTGAAGCCCAAGAGCTAAGACTCTCATCCCAATTAAAATGCAGCAAGCAGATTGGTTTTAACACTCAGTGGCATTCTTTTACTGGACTCATTCCTTCACAGTTATAAATAATCCATGCACAGAGCAATTAGGCCTTTTTCTTGTTTTATGGGTTACAGACTATGCCTGTGCAAGTGTCATAAAATATTCTAAAGCACTACAATGCAACAGAACACATTTAAGTCCCTACATTAAGAGGAATTGAATAATTTTGATATTTAATTGCTCTTCTTCTGTCATATGGTTACAGTCTTTTGAGTGAATCACACAATTTCTGAGTCCAGACCAAAGAATGAACTGCTATCCAAAGTCATTTTAGGAAGGGGCATTTTTAGCACCTGCAAATGATTAAATGTGATGATGAAATAGGACATGGACAAATTTGAGGACCTGCAATTTTCACACAACAAATCAGAACTGAAACAACAGAAAGTGACCTCCACACTTTTTATGGTAGAGAAGCAATGGTTTTGACATATTTTGAAAGACTGATTTCATGTGCTTACAGGATCCTGTGAATGACAAGGGACAGTTGGGCAACTGAAACCAGAGAGAAAACTCTGCTTCAGTGGCCTCACACCAAGACTCACATGGTTCTATTCTGTGCAGAACTTGGAATAAAACTGAGGCAGAGGGAAAGCTACAGAACAGAGATGCACACTTGGCTTTGCCTTTATTATTTAAAGCTAAAATTTCTACAGTGCTTTCTCAGCTCTTGCAGAAATGCTCTTTATAACCTTTAAACATGGACCAGGTAACAAGGAATTGTGCAGTAGCTTTAGAGATGCTTTAGGAGACTTTGCAGCAACAACTGAAACTTTGCCCTCCTCTATGCAGAAAAGATTCAATATAGCCTGGGGAATTATAACCAAGGACAGAAATAGAGTGAGAAAATCTTTCTTAATCATTTTTCAAAATAAATTTAGACTGTGAAAGACTGGGAAGAATATTAATCTGTTTGATTCATACACACTCTTTTTTAAGACAAATTAATTATGCAGCAGAAGCATTAGCATAAAAATACAAGCTTTGAAATGTGAGTGTAAAGTGTAGTACAGGGAAATAAAAAAAAGAAGGAGACTGAAGGAGGCTAATTAGAAATGTGTGGAAGAGCATAACCATTTGACAACATAAAACATTATGGACCATGTATTGTTTTTATCACCAAGAATTCCTCAAATAAAAGGCATGGAGAAAACCATCATTCAGAAGTGGGAAAACAGAGGGACTGTAAAAGTGAAATGGAGTTCTGACAAATGATACTGTATAGAATATAGATTCACAGACCAACAAAACAAAACACCCCAGCAGCAGCAAACTAGAATACTGTATATTCCAGCTGAACCACAGGTGTTTCTGCATATTCATCTTGCAAACTGGCACACTTACTTGCCAAGGCTGCTGAACTACTTCTTTTACATCTCAAACCATAAAACCCCCCAGTCATTTCACAGGAATCACTTAATTAAATGAAGACAGACCAAAAAACATTATTTTCATGGTTCACAATAGTATCAAGATACATGCCTAAGAGACACCATTTAAAATCATAAATAATGAGCTAGCAAGTGTATAAAACTAGCACTTGAAGAAATGATAAAAAGACAGGAAACTAATAAAAATGCAGATAGTCCAGAACATACCTAATTTCCCCAATTTTAGAATAGAATAAGCTTCTATTATTAAAGCAAAAATGATTTCTATCAAAAACTATGTTTCCCAGAATTGAATACCACTTGTGGTGGCTGCTTGTGATCCCTGTATATGTTTTAGGAGTTCAGTTGGCATTAGCCTGTTTTTCTAAATACAAGCAGGGAAGAACTATAGTTCCTAATGATATGCAGTTCTGTAATTTAATTAGAAAACTTTTGTCTTTCAATATTTTAAATAAAAGCTAGGAAAAAAACCTCTGTTTTGACACCAGCTCTCCTTAGTAGCAGCATTTCTCAGCACACAATCTGAAAAGGTCAACCTGCCAGACAACAATACAGAAAGTGAAAATTAAAGTGAGGCCAAGGAAAATCATCGTCAGATGAAACTGCTCTTGTGCAAAAATAAAGTGATATTAAGATTCAGCCAGTGAACACATTCTTCAGTTATGAGAGAAAACATAATTCTTAAAATTCTGTTCACTACATTAGGGACAGAAAATCAATTACAAATTAGATGCTAGCTTGGTTAGTACTCAGATACCGTAATTATTACCACAATATTAGGACAATAATCAAATAAACACATTCCAGAAATGAATTTAAATTCATTTACGACTGTCAGCCATGCTATGCTTCGATGTTATCAATGTATCCTTCAGCAAAAAGATTAAATTATGTTTTCAACATCATGAAAAATCAGCTCTGACTCACAGCTCACCACAGATTCCAAAGAGGAGGCAAAGACCCAGTTTTCCTTTCACAACTTCTCACATATCTATGACCTTTCTGTGGGCAGCTTCAGAAAATGGGGGGAAAGCCATTCCACAGAACAGTACCAAGGAAATCACAGAGCAGTATGGATTTTTTCGTGGCATGAGATTCTTAATCAATTATGAGAAATAACAGAGAAGCAATTTCTGTCCACAAAACAGATTTAAAAGGTTTTTGTTTCAAGAACAATAAGAGGATGCTTAAAATTTCTTGTGCCGAAAGATACATTAGGTTCTCAACTTTGAGTAATCAATATCCACACGATCTAAACTGTGGAATGGCTATTTCCCCAAAGAGAAAATTTGTGGGACTTGCAACTCATCTCAAAACCTCAGTAAAACGAAATCAGCAGAATTTCCCTAATTCTATGGAACACAATTCCATTCTGTTCTATTACCCTTCAAATACTCATGGAAACAGACTTGTTTTCACTAGAACAGCTGTGAATGAAAATCTTAGTAAAACCTCTAAGAAATGGCAATATACATGAATGTTCCTTTCCACAGCAGCCACAAGCAAACAAGGAGTGGCACTGGTTGGCACAGCCTCTTCTCCACATACAGGAGAGTGACCAAGGCAGTGCCAGCCGTCTCAGAGATGGGCAAGGACAAGAAAGAGTTTGAAGCTGTGCCTAGAGAGGTGTACACTGGACATTAGGAAGAACTGCTGCCCAGAAAGGGGCATGAGATATGGGAATGGTGTGCCCCAGGGGGCACTGGTGCAGTCACCGTTGCAGTAGGTGTCAGGTAAGCCTGGCCATAGCACTCCAGGCTCAGATCTGCTTGCCGTGGTAACCATGGATCACAGGCTGGAGTTGATCTCCCAGAACTCTTCCAAGCCAGTGCTTGGATTCTGTGACATCACAGCCTCTGGGGCAGCATGGTGCCTGGCAACTGTCCCCAGCCACCGCCGTGCCCCACAGCCTGGCACACCTTGGCAAGGACAGACGTCCCAGAGTGGTGTGTGGTGGTGGCAGCTTCCCCAGAGCATCATGGCCGACCCGGTCCCCTGGATCCTGCACTTTATCTGCTGCTGCTCCTGGGCCATCGTCCCGAGCCATCCAGCCATCCTGGGCCGGGCACGGGCCTGTATTTTGATGAGCCAACCGCCTCATGTGTGGACATATCGTGGCTGTCCTGGACATGCCTGCTGGTGCAGCTGCTGATCACAGGCACTGTCCTGGGATGGCGCCGCTACCGAGGGCGCTGGAGAGGCTGGAGAAGGGTGAGGGATGGGGGTCAGGCAGGAAGGATGGGCTTGGACCTCTTGGGCAGCCCTTTGGCCAAGGCCCCATGGCAGAGTGGAGCTGAGCCTCTGGCTGGGAATCAGGCCAGGCTGAGCTCAGGGACAGCCCCAGGCACAGGCAGCAGAGCTCTGCTTGCTGCAGCCTGGCCAGGCCTGGCTCTCTTGCTCAGAGGCCAAAGGCAGCCCAGAGAGGGGCCCTGCTCTGCCCCTCTGCCCCTTCCATCGGGATCCCTGTGCTTGCCCTGCAGCAGAAGCACCAGAGGCCCCACAGCTGCTGCCCAGGACAAGGCTGTCCCACAGAGCTGATCCAGCTGCTGAGGAACAACAGCACCTCTGCTGCAGCTGTGCCTGCGCCACTGCTCCCAGAAGGGGCCCAGAACAACAGAGCAGCACAGGGGGCCAGCCGCAGGAGGAGCGGACGAGATCCTAAATCTTGCCCCCAGTGCTGACCTCCAGCTCCAGCACGCATGCAGACTGCAGGGAATGTGTGACCCGTGCCAGCCCGGGCACGGCGACATTCCCATCGTAGGCTTTAGAGACCCCCCATCCTTACCTGTAGCAACCCCACCACCTTTTCCACCTTCCCCTTAGTGTCCTGGTTCGAATGTTCAAGTTAGCCAAAAGATTGTTACCCCATAGTCTCCGTAGTGTAGATTTTTAGAGTAGTAAAGTTATAAAGTCATGTTCTCTGCACATCCTGTGTTGTTTGCTTGATATTCCATCCAAGAGGGGACACAGAGGGATGGGTTTGAGCAAGAGCTCCAGATTGCCTGCAATGGAGAGCCTGAGTGCACCAGCAGCATTTGCAGGAGTGCAAATGGAGGGCAGCTGGAAAGAAGATGATGGGCAGTATTCTCCTGCCTCCATCTTCCAAGGAAGAGTCAAGTCAATCCCTGTCTGCGCTCTGCTGGGTGGGTCCCTAAAGGCTCCAGGATGTGTCTGGGTGGCTCCAAAAGGGGCTTGCAGGACCCTGGGGCACCAGGGAAGGAACAGCATCATCCCAGGAATTGCTGTGAGAGATTCCACAGAGCGGCCCACCTGGGGCCCGGGCAGGGATGGATTCAGGCAGGCAAATACATCCAGGGGCTGCCTGGGCTATGGCAGTGAGGCCCAGCCCTGTTTCATATCTTTCTGCTCTTCATTTGTATTTAGTCCTTTGTATTTATCCTCGACCTTCACAATGGATTAGATGTCACTTTCTTACAAGGCAAAACCTTAGTTATTTTATTTCCAGTAAAAACCTGTGTATTACCAGCTTAAATGACTTCTTTGACTTACTCTGCATTGCTCCTTTACAGCAAGATGCATCAAGCACCTCTGTTAAAGTACAGAGCCCCCTGGAAAGAGGACAATCTTGCTATTTTCTGAAGAATCTTAACTTTGATGATGCACCAAATTTACAAATCCAAGAGGAAAAAAGCCTACAGATCAGTTTTACAGTTTCAAAAGCTGATTCCTCAACTCTTGCACACAGTTCCTTATTGGCAACGTTCAGCAGTGA